>NC_056727.1:973202306-973336570 GCF_019279795.1 Protopterus annectens | reverse complement strand
TCCTTGTTTGAGATTATTCTTTTGGTGAAACTTTGCATTATATGAGGGAGCATTTTCACTGGAAAGGGCAGGAATTCTCTGAAACCAAGAAAAGGCTTAGGGATTTTCTTTTTCTCCCTCAGCAAAAGCCTCTTGCTATTCCCCCTGTATTGGACATTGTAGATGTTTTTTCAGAAGCTTCCCTCTCTCCTGATTCTTTTCTCCCTGCTCCGGTCAAACCAGATAGGCATTAGGTTTCCAGATTCTCACATGTTTCTTTTTAAAAATCTTTCATCTGATCCGGAAACAATTTCTCAAGGCCCTAAGGGTGTTAAACGACTTCTGCTATACATCCTATTCCCTCTGAGAGTCCAGGGCTTTGGAATGATGGGGTAAAAAAGTTTATACTTCTGCTACATTGTCTATTAGAGCCTTGAACTGTCAATTTCATATGCTAAAGTATCAACATTACCTTTGTCTGTATTTAAACAAAAAATGACAGCTGTTTCTATCGGTGCGGATGATAAGGAGTTACAGGATTTATTGCTTGCTATTTAACAAGTGGGTAAACGTACCCTGCATTGTGGTTTTGATTTTTTCGAAGCTTCTTATAGGGTTGCAACAACTGGCGCAGTTATTAGAAGACATGCTTTGTTAAAGGAACAAAGCTTGCCGGGTCAGGTTAAAGCCAAACTTTTGGATGCCCCTTTGCAGCACGATTTCTTGTTTGGGGACAAAGCTGAAGAAGTATTAAAGAAAATGGAGGACAAAGCCAAATCTATGCAGACTGTTAAGGATTTTCTACAGGTGCAACCTCCTAGATTTAGCAGGCACTGGCCAGCTAAACCTTGGTCCTTTCCGAGCTTGGACAGGCCTCAGAGAAGCAGATTCAGGCGTTCGAGGTAGGGGACAGGCACAAACCCTTTTTAGGAATAGGCAGTGGACTGCCCCCTCTCCCAAAGGAGGTGAAGATAAGTCTCAACCCTACTGGAAAACGGTCTTTGTGACTCTCCCTTTCTGGTTCCAGGGGCTCCTCTCCTGGAAGCACCTTTGGGAGGAAAGATTTCTCTTTTTTATCAAAATTGGGGCCGCATAACCCGGGACTAATGGGTTCTGAACATAGTCTCAAGAGGTTACAGATTTCATTCCACACCTTGCCAAAACACAACAGTTGGCCAGATCTGCCAAATCATCAATGAGCAGAGGCACAACTGCAGGTTCAGTCCCTCTTAGCTGTGAGGGCCATAGAATTGGTACCAAATTTAGAAATAGGGCAAGGTTTTTATTCAAGACTTTTCCTGGTTCCCAGGAAGGAAAATTCGTGGAGACCAATTCTGGACCTTTCCGTACTAAACGCCTTCCTAGATGTACCAAAATTCAAGATGCTCACTCTGCAGCAGCTGCTACCTATGTTGGGCAAGAACGCTTGGATGGTGACTCCGGACTTAAAGGAAGCTTACCTGCATATTCCTATAAAGCGAGAGTGCAGAAGGTATCTGAGATTCAAAGCGGGCTCGAAGCATTAACAGTTCTCTGTGCTGCCCTTTGGCTTATCTACTGCGCCCAGGGTCTTTACAAAGTGCCTGGCACCAGTAATGCCGTTTTGCAGACAGAAGAGGATTCAAATATACCCATATCTGGACGACTGTCTTATTCAAGCGGACGACAGACACACTACTTCAGCATCTAGCTTTTGTGCAGCATCTTCTGCGGTACCTCGGATTCACAGTGAATCTAAAGAAGTCAAATCTGGTGCCCACACAAATTACTTTCCTGGGTGCTCTTCTGAGTACTACAACCCAGATGGCTTCCTTGACACCAGACAAAAAAGCGCAACTGGCTGCTTCTTTCCAACACCTGGCTTCAATGAAACAGCTGACTGCAAGAAAGTTTCTGCCGGCTTTAGGTTGCATGGCTTCCTGCATTCTCCTAATACCATATTCAAGACTGCATATGAGGAAACTACAGCGGTACTCAAGAGTGTGTGATCTCAGCATTACCACAGTTTGGAAACAGTGATCACGATTTTGCCTTGTCTACAGCAAGAGTTTCTTTGGTGGGCCGAAGCCTGTCTCCAGAACAAGGGGAGGCCTTTTTGTCCACCAACCAACCAAGTTCTGACAACGGATGCTTCAGATTATGCCTGGGGAGCCCACATGCACGGGAGATGTCTTCAGGGTGTTTGGACAAAGGAGCAAATTCACTTGCACATAAATTTGAAGGAGATGCTCGCCGTTCAGAATGCTCTGATAGCCTTCAGGGACTTTCTTTTACCAGGGCAATTGTTGATAAAGACAGACAACACTACAGTGATGTGATACATAAGCAGGGGGGCTCTCACTCGTATCCTCTGTGCAGGATAGCCATGGCTCTGTGGTACACTGCACTGACCTGCAGAATACACTTACAGGCACAATTCCTGCCAGGAAAAGACAACACTCTGGCAGACACATTGAGCCAGGACACTTTCGGATCCACACGAATGGATGTTGAATGTTCGGATATTCTGGATGATAGTACAGGCTTGAGAATGTCCGGACATAGATCTTTTTGCATCCCCTCAGAATCATCAACTTCCAACGTTCTGCACCAGGACCTACCACAAACTAGCATGGCAAGTGGATGCCCTCTCATTCAGTTGTAAACTCCTCTCAGTATATGCTTTTCCTCCTTTTCCTCTTCTACCTTGGGTACTTCTGAAGATAAAGCAGGACAGACCGCAAATGATTTTACTGGCTCCCAATTGGCCTCAACAATTCTGGTATTCCACTCTGATGAACCTAGTTCAGGAGCCTCCCTGGATTCTGCCTCAAATCCCTCATCTACTGTCTCAACAGGATGGCCGGATCCTGCACAGTCATGTCAAAACTCTGAATCTAGCTGCCTGGCAGATCTGGGGTCTGTAAACACCTCTACTCTTTCCAAACAGGTAATGGATGTAATCCTTGAAGCTAGACGGCCCAGCTCTAGGAAATCTTATGCAGGTAAATGGAACAGATTTTGCTCCTGGAATCAAGTCCAAGGTGGTGATTCTACTGTTCCGAACATTCCTCTGATTTTAAAGTATCTGGCAGAGTTGTCACATACGGGCCTATCTTTTTCATCTGATGTTCGTGCATACAGCTGCAGGAATCACATATGGGTTCTCTGCTGTCAGGCGGTCCCTCGGTCGGCCGAATTCCAAAGTTTAGGTCCGGCGTCGGTTGTCGTCGCTTTCTTTCCTGACGTCAGTGCGACAGGGGTATATAAGACACAGCCGGCGCCATATTCTTCAGTCTTTTTTGCCACGCGGTGCCCGAAGCAAAGCCGTTCGCAAGTGCCGGTCGGCCAGCTCCCGAATTTACGAAAAATTGGAAACCGAAGTCTTCTTTAAAGCTAAGTACCCCGTTGGGGAAACTTTTCTTACCTCAGACCGATGTCAGACAAAGTTAACAATTGTATTTCTTGTGGGAAGCAAATACCGCATAAGAATTTCCATTCCCTCTGCATACCTTGTTTAGGCCCAGACCACGACGTCTCGGGCTGTCGCTTTTGCGCGACTTTCAATAAACGCACTATTAAGCGTCGGGCGGAGTTCGCCCAACATTATTTTGGTAAAGCCTTTGATTATAAAATGTCGTCAGAGACTCCGACTACCGTTTTGTCCAAAAAACGAAAGGACAAGGACCGACACGTGAGGCCCTTGGTCTCCACCGACACCATGCCAAAACTGGCTGCACGGGGTCTGGTTCTCAGTGAGATGCCTATGCAGTCCCTGACTACCGACGACACTTCCTTGGCGGTGTCTTCTGTACCCGAGACCGCAGGTTCCTCGGCCCTTAATCAGACTACAAACACCGAAGCCACTGTGAGTGTTGAGCCTCCTAATGTGGACAGGTCCACTTCCACCCAGAGTGTCTTTAGGCCCTCATCTTCCTTTTCCATTAAGGCCTTTACTAAGTCCAAGTCAGCCATGCATCCGAAGAGGCCTGTTGCTCAGGGCCCATCCCCAGGCCCCATGCCTAAAAAGCAGATGCTTAAAATGGCTGAGGATTTAATTACTCTTATCAGGGGTTCCCAACCCCCTCCAGACAAGAGACCCAGAGTGGAGGAAGATTCTCCCTCTTCTGAACAGGGCTCCATTTTCTCAGAACATTCCAATGTAGAGAAACACTCATACTCTCCTTATGAAGATTCCAATGCTGAACAGTCCATTCCTTCTGTATCTCCCCCAGAGGATTTTTCTTTTGGGCAAACCTTGCACACCTTGAGGGAACACTTCCATTGGGAAGGCCAAGACTTTTCTGATTCCAAGAAAAGGCTTAGGGAATTTCTTTTGTTACCTCAACACAGACCTCTGGCTATACCTCCTGTCTTGGACATACTTGATGTTTACTCGGAGGCTTGTCTTAATCCGGATTCCCTGCCTCCTGCCCCAGTCAAACCTGATAGGTACTACAGAGTTCCCAACTCTCACCAATTTCTTTTCAAAAGCCATAATGCTGACTCTGAAACCATTTCTCAAGGCCCCAAGGGAATTAAGGCCTCTACAGCCAAGAATCCACTACCTTCCGAAAGAGAATCTAGATCCTTAGAAAGGTGGGGAAAAAAGGTATCCACCTCTGCCACCCTAGCCATGAGGGCCTTAAATTGTCAGTTCCATATGCTTAAATATCAGCAGTTTCTGTTATCACAATTAAGAAATAAAATGTCTCAACCTGAACAACCAGATTTGAAGGAATTGCAGTATATGATGCATAGTGCAGAACAAGTGGGTAAACACACCTTACAATGTGGCAATGATGCCTTAGAGGCCTCAGGTAGAGCTGCTGTTACAGGATCAGTCATTCCTAGACATGCCTGGGTTAGGGAACAAAGCTTGCCTGATCATGTTAAAGCTAAACTACTAGATGTTCCTTTACAAAAGGATGTACTATTTGGTAATAATGCTGAGGAGATACTACAGAAAATGGAAGAAAAAGCTAAATCTATGCAAACTGTCAAGGCTTTTCTACAGGTACAACCACCTCGCTTTAGCAGAAATTGGCCTTCTAAAAACTGGTCCTTTCCAGCTACGGACAAGCCCCAAAGAGGTAGATACAGGCGCTCAAGGGGCAGAGGACAATCTCAAGGATCATATAGAGGCAGACAATGGCAAACTCCAGCACCAAGAGGTGGCGAAGACTGTGCACAACAATACAGAAAACAAACCCAATGACTTCCTCCTTTTCATGCCAAGCAAGTCTCAGCTGGCAGCTCCCTTGGGAGGAAAGCTGGCATTATTTGCAAGAAATTGGCATATTATCACAACAGACAAATGGATCCTGGACATTATAAACAGAGGCTACAGATTTCATTTTCACACTCTCTCAAAAAATGAGAGGCATGCCAAACCTGCCACACAAAGGGCAGAGGCACAAATACAAATTTCAAAACTCATGGACATGAAAGCTATTCAGGAGGTAACTACTCACGAACAAGGTCAAGGTTTTTATTCCAGACTATTTCTGGTACCAAGGAAAGGAACCGACTGGAGACCCATTTTGGACTTATCCATCCTAAATACATTTCTACTGCACAAAATTCAAGATGCTCACATTACAGCAGCTTCTTCCCATGCTGGGCAAGGAGTTTTGGCTGGTAACATTGGACCTCAAGGAGGCATCCCTACATGTCCCAATCAGACAAAGCTGCAGAAGATACCTCAGATTTCTTGCAGGTTCAATCCACTATCAATTCTCTGCATTGCCCTTTGGCTTATCTACTGCACCCAGAGTATTCACAAAATGCCTGGCATCAGTAATTGCCTACTGCAGACTTCAAGGGATACAAATTTACCCTTATGTGGACGACTGCCTGATCCAAGCGGACAGCAAGCACATACTTCTGGAACATCTGGCTTATGCAACACGGTTACTGAATTCTCTGGGATACACCATCAACGAAGAGAAATCCAGGCTAACACCATCTCAGAAAATAACTTTCCTGGGTGCCAACTTGGACACAAACACCCAGATGGCCTACCTTACGCCAGAAAAACAAGGGCAACTAACTCAGTACTTCAAAATACTAGCAAATTGTACCAGGCTTACTGCAAGGAAAATCCTGCAGGCTCTGGGCTTCATGGCATCTTGCATTCTTTTAATCCCATGTGCAAAGTTGCATATGAGAAAACTTCAATGGTACCTAAAGAGAACCTATGGTCTCAACACAGCCACAATTTGGAAACAATAATACCAATAATTCCATGTTTGCAAAAGGAATTTCTATGGTGGGCCCAAACATGTCAAGCAACACAGGTCTCCCATTCTGCAAGCCTCAAGCAAATCAAGTCATCACAACAGACTCCTCAGATTATGCCTGGGGGGCGCACATGCAGGCAAGTGCATTCAGGGCAAATGGTCCCAAAAGGAAAAGCACCTTCACATCAATCAAAAAGAAATGCTAGCAGTGATAAATGTAATTACAGCATTCAAGGACCTCCTGCATCCAGGGCAATTATTGATAAGAACAGACAACACCACAGTAATGTGGTACATAAACAAACAAGGAGGAACACATTCATACCCCCTGTGCAGACTAGCCATGACACTTTGAAACTTGGCTCTGGAATGGCAAATCAAACTTCAAGCACAGTACTTGCCAGGTTTGGAAAACACACTGGCAGACAATCTAAGCAGAAATATGACAGATCCGCACGAATGGAAGTTGCATCCTCAGGTGTTTACAAAGATAATCCAAGCGTGGGGGAGGCCAGACATAGATCTCTTTGCCTCCCACAGGAATCACCAATTGGAAAAGTTTTGTTCAAGGACATTTCATCCAAAGGCCTGGCGAGTGGATGCCCTTTCAGTTGGACAGCATGGACAGTGTACGCTTTCCCACCTCTGCCTCTTCTGCCCAAGGTGCTCTTGAAAGCAAGAGCAGACAGACCGAAGATGATACTGATTGCTCCAGACTGGCCAAGACAGCACTGGTACCCACTCCTGAGGAGCCTAACACATACTCCTCCCTGGCCTCTACCTCTAATGCCTCTTCTGCTGACTCAGCACAGCTACAAAACTCTTCACAGTCAGCTGAAAACACTCAATCTCGCTGCATGGAAAATCTTTCCTCAGAGGAGTTCCTACCAAAGATATTTTGGAGGCAGCCACTTGGAGTTCTGTGCATACCTTCACAAAACACTACCACCTGCCTTTGTATTCCAAAACTAGAGCAGGCTTTGCCACTGCTGTGTTGCAGGGCATTCTGGCTCATCCCAGTTCCACCTAGTGCCTACCACCCTGTGCGTAGCTTTGGGATTCTATCCTTATGTGATTACTGCAGCTGTATGCACGATGAACATAGTACAGTTTTGTACCTACCATAAATGTAGATGTTTGAGTGCTAATACAGCTGCAGTACAGGTTTCCCTCCCTCCTTCCCCTCTTGGTAAAGGGCCAGGGGCTAACACCTCCTCATACAACCTAATTTGGGCTATCCTCCTATGGTGTATTTGCTTGCAACTACTGTTTTTTGATTACATTGCATTGCTTGAATATATTTATATATATATATATATATATATATAATTTATGTATTGCCTTCCTTCTGGGGGCACCTGACATCTGGGGCAAGAAAGACTGAAGAATATGGCGTCGGCTGTGTCTTATATACCCCTGTCGCACTGACGTCAGGAAAGAAAGCGACGACAACCGACGCCGGACCTAGACTTTGGAATTCGGCCGACCGAGGGACCGCCTGATGGCAGAGAAACCCATATGTGATTACTGCAGCTGTATTAGCACTCGAACATCTACATTTATGGTAGGTACAAAACTGTACTTTAAGCTTCATGCTTCTGCTATTTCTGCACATTACCGTACGGATCCTCCGATTTTTTTTCTCATCCATTACTTAATTTCTTAGAGGGGCTAAGAATGTTCGGCCCCCTTTAAGAGCACCTGTTCCCACTTGGGATCAACTATGTTTTGGAAGAATTAACCGTGTCTCCTTTTGAACCTGCAGCTTCCACGGATTTAAAATTTTTGTCTTGGAAAACTGCTTTTCTTTTAGCTATAACCTCTGCTAGAAGAATTTCGGAATTGCAAGCACTCATGGCTGTGGAACCCTTCATTATTTTTCATCAGGACAGGGTATCCCTAAGGACTAATCCCACCTTTATTCCTAAGGTGGTTTCGGCAGTGGCCTTGAATCATTCTATTCATTTGCCTACTTTTTATCCTAATCCTCAAAGTGAGGAAGAAAGTCTTTTGCACTCTTTGGACGTGCACAGGCAGCTTCGTTTTTACCTGGACAGGACCAAGATATTCAGGAAATCTGACCAATTGTTTGTCGCTTGTGCTCCTACTGTTCTAGGGAAAGCAATCACTAAGCAAACTATTTCTAAGTGGATTGTCCACTGCATCAAGTTCTGTTACTCTTTTCATGGCAGTCCAGATGTTCATAGTGTTACACTGCTGCAGTCATCACACTTGGATTATCTGCTGTCAGGCGGTCCCGCAGTCGGCCCGAGTTCCAAAGTCTTGGTCCGGCGTCGGTTGCTGTCGCTTCTTCCCTGACATCAGTGCGACGGGGTATAAGAGGCAGCTGATGCCATTTTCTCCAGTCTTTCTTGCCGCGCAGTGCCCGAAGCAGAAGCAGTTTGCTAGTGCCGGTCGGCCGACTACTGAGATTTTCAAATCGAATTTCAGACCGAAGTCTTCAATAAAGCCAAGTACCCCATTGGGGAACCTTTTCTTGCCTCAGTCTGATGTCAGAAAAAGTTAATTGCATTTCTTGTGGGAAGCAAATACCTCATAAGGATTTTCATTCTTATTGTATCCCTTGCCTAGGCCCAGACCACAACATCACAGGTTGTCAGTTTTGTGCTAGTTTTAACAAACGAACTATTAAACATCGTTTTGATTTCACCCGACATTATTTTGGTAGAAAAGTTAATTATACCATCCTGTCGGAGCAACCAACGACCGGGAGGCATAAAAAGCGCAAAGATAAGGACAGGCAGCCGAGACCCAAACCAGACATCGAGGCCTCTGCTAGGCCAATCGCCAGTTCTCCGATTTTCAGTGAGGTGCCTACGCAGCCCCTGACGACCGCTGATTTAGAACCCCAGCCTGCATCTGACTCCCAAGCGGAGATTGCAGGGCCTCCAGAGCCTTTATCTTTAGGCCCTTCTGACTCCATGGCTGAAGGGGATCCTGGTGCAGTTGAAAGGCTGTCAGTTGCCGAAGGTGTCTTCAGACCGACTACACTTACTATTAAATCCTATGCAAAACTGAAACTCCATTAAAAGTAAGGAAGCCTGTACAGCAGTCTCCAGTGCAAGGCTCCATGCCTAAGAAACAGATGCTTAAGATGACCGAAGACTTAATTACCCTAAACAGGGGTTCTCATCCCCCACCTGACAAAAGGCCTAGACAGGAGGACGACTATGCTTCCTCTGACCAGGTTTCCATTTCCTCAGATTCTTCTGAGGAACAAGAGTACTCTTTTCCCCCTTATGAAGACTTTGATGCTGAAGAGTCTATTCCTTCAGCATCTCCCCCAGAAGACTACTCTTTTGGGGAAACTTTACATGCCATGAGGGAACATTTCCACTGGGAAGGCCAGGATTACTCTGATTCTAAGAAAAGGCTCCGAAAGTACCTCTTACTACCCCAGCACAGACCCCTTGCTGTTCCACTTGTTAGACATTGTGGATGATGTTTATTCAGAATCTAGCCTTAACCCAGATTCATTACCTCCTGCACCAGCCAAACCAGACAGATACTACAGAGTCCCTGACTCACATCAATTCCTATATAAAAGCCCTGTTGCTGACCCAGAAACCATTTCCCAGGGTCCCAAAGGGGTTAAGGCCTCTGTTGCTAAAAATACTGTACCATCTGAAAGGGATTCTAGAGCACTAGACAGATCGGGAAAGAAAAGTATATACCTCAGCTACTCTAGCTATGAGGGCCTTAAATTGCCAGTTTCACATGCTGAAATATCAACAATATTTGATGTCTCAATTAAAACAAAAAATGAGCACACATACAGCGCAGCCTGATTACAAGGAAATGCAAGATTTATTGCATGCAGTAGAACAAGTGGGAAAACATACTTTGCAATGTGGATTTGATTCATTGGAAGCTTCTTGCAGAGCAGCTGTAACAGGGTCTGTCATTCGTCGGCATGCTTGGTTAAAAGAACAAACTTTACCAGATCATGTTAAAGCAAAGTTATTGGATGCACCCTTACAGCAGGATGTTTCATTTGGTGTGGAAGCAGAAGAGGTTTTGAAGAAAATGGAGGATAAGGCAAAATCTATGCAGACGGTCAAGGATTTTCTACAGGTTCATCCCCCTCGTTTCAGCAGAAATTGGCCAACCAAGAACTGGTCTTTTCCAACTTCTGACAGACCACAGAGGTGCAAATACAGACGCCCAAGGGGCAGAGGTCAGCCACAAGGCAAAGCCACGACAATGGGGTGCCACAACCCAAAAAGGAGGAAGAGGACAGGTCTCAAACTATCAGAAGACAATCACAATGACTTACCCCTCAGACTGCCAAGCAAATCACTCTTGGCAGCTCCCTTGGGAGGAAAACTTGCACTTTTTGCAGATAATTGGCACATCATCACAAAAGACAAATGGGTCCTAAATATTGTAACTCAAGGATACAGGTTCCACTTTCACACTTTACCAAGGATAAAAGGAGTGCCAAACCTGCCATCAAATCAATGGGCAGAGGCTCAAAGACAAATTACAGCACTCATGGACATGAGAACCATTCAACAGGTTCCTACACAGGAGCAAGGACAAGGATTTTACTTGAGACTCTTTCTGGTTCCGTATCAGGATATCAGAACATTTGGGAGATATCAGGAATTGCAGATCAACAAACGCATTATACAGACACACTTTTAAGCATCCTAAGGCCAAATTTTCTTTTTGCATCATTAATAACATCATTGGTAATAGGGCATTTAAAACAGGATGGCATGAAATTCTTAACAATAAAGAGAAAAGATGGATAGTCAAATTGGGTGGACTCTTCCCACCAGGGCTTAATGACAAAATGTGAGCTTTTCACCAATTTTAATTATACCCATAATTCTCAGCTTTCTCTTATCATACAAAACATCTGTTTATAGTGTGACCCAACATTTATTATGGATATCATTATCAATAACTATGTATTATTATGCTAACCATCTTCATCTTCATACAGCACTCATCTACCTCACATCAAGGTAATATTTTATTTTATTTTTCTATAATTGATATTATTGATGGTTTGGTACAGCCTCAGCTGGACAACTACAATCTTTGCACATTTATTGTATGCCATTAATTTATGTATTATTTTTCATCATTATTTGTAATATAATCAATGATTTTTTCCTAGACAGGAAGTGATGTCACAGCTCTCTTATGGGGTATATAAGGAGCAGCTCTCATTTTGTGTTTTTTAACTACTGATGAAAGCTTGAATAGCTGAAACCGGTCTAGTTCTTGTATAATAAAATATTAGTATTGGAACCACTCGAGGTGCTGGCTTTTTTCTCAATATTGTTCACACTAGCTTGGTTGCCGAGCACCAGTCGTACTTGCTAGCTCATCTCTCTACTAAACATTGACAACAGATGCATCTGATCACGCCTGGGGAGCACACATGGCAGGACAGTGTATTCAGGCCAAATGGTCTGCAGATCAAATGCATCTCCACATCAATCAAAAAGAGATGCTAGCTGTACAAAATGCCCTAACAGCTTTCAAGGACCTCCTACATCCAGGACAACTTCTAATAGACTGACAACACCACAATAATGTGGTACATAAACAAGGGGGCACACATTCCTACCCCCTATGCAGGCAAGCAATGACCTTGTGGAATACAGCACTGACCTACCAAGTTCAACTACAAGCACAATTCCTGCCAGGAAAGAAAAATACATTGGCAGACGAACTAAGCAGAAATATCATGGATCATCTCGAGTAGAAACTTAGACCCACAAGTATTCACAATGATAACTCAAAAATGGGGGAGCCCAGACATAGATTTGTTTGCCTCCCCCCAAAACTACCAATTGCGAAAGTTTTGCACAAGGACATAACACACACTAGCTTGGAAAGTGGACGCCCTCCCATTCAGTTGGAAAACACTAACAGTGTGTGCCTTTCCTCCTTTACCTCTTCTGCAAAGGTTCTGCTAAAAGCCAAATTGGAGAGGCCACAAATGATACTCATTGCTCCAGACTGGCCATGCCAACACTGGTATCCAATATTAAGGAACATGGCTCAAGGCCCACCATGGATTTTACCTCAAATCCCTCACCTGCTGACTCAGCAAAACAATCAGATTCTACACAGCCAGCTCAAGACTTTAAATCTGGCTGCATGGCAGATTATGTAAACAACCAGTCAACACTTCTCTCTACAGCTGTTATGGATGTCATCCGGGAGGCCAGGAGACCCAACACCAGGAAAGCCTACTCAGACAAATGGAAAAGATTCTGCGCCTGGAACCAGGCTAAAGGCCAAAATCCTCTTGTCCCAAATATTCCTCAGATTCTGCAATATTTAACTGAGATGTTGCACAAAGGTCTTTCCTTTTCATTTATAAAGATCCACGCTTCAGCTATTTCAGCTCATTACAACACGGATCCTCCGATTTTTTCACATCCATTAAGACAGTACCTCAGAGGGGCTAAAAACATGACCGCCCCGAAGAGCACCAACACCAACTTGGGACCTCAATTTTGTTTTGGAAAAACTTACACTACCGCCCTTCGAGCCAGCTTTTTCAGCTGATTTACAATTTTTATCATGGAAAACTGCCCTGCTGCTAGCAATAACTTCAGCACGAAGAGTCTAAGAGCTACAGGCCCTAATGGCAGTGGAGCCTTTCATCAAGACAGTCTCTCTTTACGAACTAACCCTTCCTTTATGCCAAAGGTGGTATCCAGTGTGGCTCTAAACCAAACCATTAATTTTACCCACCTTTTATCCAAACCCCCTTAATAAAGGGGAAAAGCTCCTACACTCTTTGGACATTCACAGACCATTACGTTTTTACTTGGATAAAACAAAGGGTGTTATGTGGTCCTATCTCGCCTCCATTCTTTACTCACGCTCTGCCAACTATTTTTCTAGCACAAAGTCTCTAATTGGCTGGGCTAACCCGGTATCCCAAGATGCACCTAGTCCCAGATCTCGTTTGCCACTCGTAGAGTTAGGACGTGGTCTCGCTTGGCTGTGGCTAAGTACCCTTTCAAATACTTTTCTAAGTATTTTAGTAGTCAGTTGTATTGCAAAGCTATTTTAATAGCTACTCTTTCCTTTGACTAGTTCTTGTGAGCTTTGTGAGGACTGTTTGTGGTATCCCTCTGTTTCTCGTGCTAGGCCCATTTAAGTTAGAGGACCTAGTCCTCTCCTGTGTTGTCCCCTTGTTGTTTTTTTTTTTTTGTGTGTGCTGGTTTTTGAGTTGTGGGTAGTTTTCCCTCCAAGAAACGTTTAACTTAGTTTACTTGACGTTAGTGTGTCTTGGTTTTTCCCGCCTTTGTCTTGTGTTGTCTCTGTCGGCTGGGTGTTGTGCGGTTGTTAGCATGTCTAAAGAGCAGAAAGAACCTAAACTCTTCTTCGTCTTCTAGTGTTAAATAAGCCGGCTAAGGCCAAGAAAAGATCTCCGGCTCCATCTGCCTCTTCGGAGCCTTCGGAGAAGGTTTCAAAAGTGGATACTTCCTCCTCTGCTCCATTGTCCTCGGGGCTGCAGGAGAAAGTTTTGGTTTTGGATACTACCTCTTCGGCGCCGCAGGAGGTATCTGTTGTACTGGAGTCGACCTCGGCTCTGATATTATTGGGGCCTATTCGGAGCCGGTCAACCAGTGTCAGACATGAGTCTCCAGGTAGGTGATCCTGATCCCCTTCTATTTCTTCCAAATCCTCTAGGCTGTCTGATTTAGATGTGGATAGGGTGGTCCAGAGGCTCCTGCAGTTGTCTGTGTTAGCAAAACTGTTTTCGGCTCCGACCCAGTCGGCTCTGTCCTGGTACCGATGATTCCTCCTCTGAGCACCTGTGTCGTCGGAGCTGGAGTGCCCTGTGCCGAGTGATGTCCTTGTGTCGGCACCGAAACCCCAGTTGAGTCTATCGGAGTCTGCGTCTGCTCCAACCATGTCGGCTCCGTCCTCTGGTTTCCTCAGTCGGACCCGAGGGGGATACCTCGGGACTCCTGACTGCTCCGAGTCTCCCTCAAGGTGCATCTGCTCGGGGAATCTAGACTCCGGTCGTGGTCTTGGAGACGGGTCGGTCCTCTGATTCGGGGAGACCTGCCTTCGAGGCCATGAGGAGCGCACTGGCCAGATTGTGAGTCACATCACCTGGATCGGTCACTCCGTCCCCATACACCCTGGCAAGAGCCCCTGATGCCCCCCTATTCGTGGATGGCGGAGCCTGAAGGTCTGGGGATACCCCTTTGAGCGGTCCCCTACTTTCCAAGGGCCCCTCAGAGTCTGTGCCTGAGGAGCCCCCCAGAAAGAAGTTGTGCAAGAGGAAGCACATAGACTCCCAAGACGAGTCCCTCACCTCTGATACCGACCTCGAGGAGTCAGAGGGGTCTCCCAAGTCATCCTCCGATGTCTTTCTCTGACATCCTGGAGATTTTGAGACAGAGAGGCGACTGGCCTTCCAAGACCCCCTCTGAGGAGGAGTCGGTATTCCTCAAGGCCTTCGGAGCTCAACCCTCCACCGCCTGGGTGTCTCCATCCTTCGAGGATCTCCTGGATTTGATTTGTCGAAGGGTGTGGGAGAACCCTGATTCCGTGGAACCGGTGCCCAGATGTTCAAATAAGTTCCTTTCTGCTCCCCCCAGAGAAAGAGTTCCTGACCAAGGGGGTTTCGGTAGATGCCTTGGTGGTGGCAGCAGCCACTCAGCAGGAAGTTGCAGAGTCTTCTTCCGTCCATCCTCCTAACAAGGAGTCCAGGAGTATGGACCGGTACGGGAAGCGTACCCTGTCTTCGGCGACCTTTACCTTGCGGTCGCTGAATTACCTTTGCCATTTCACTCTGCTCCAAAGAGATCTCCTTAAGGAGCTAGGAGATACTTTGACGGGTAACATGCCTGAGGCAGTAACGCGAACTGTTAACGCCCAGTTGTCTACCCTTGGTTCCATTGTCAACTCGTCCATGAGGCTCATATCTTATGCAGCCAAGGGGGAGAGTAGGGCAGCTAGCTTAGGTGTAGCTCTCAGGAGGCAAGCCTGGATGTGCCTGTCATTTCGCGGAGGCCTTTAAGTCTTCCTTCACTGACTCCCCCTTTGATGGGTACTCTCTTTTCGGGACCAAAGTGAAAGACACCCTCACCAGATGCGAACAGGAGGGCAAGACACTATCTGCCGTAGGGGCCTGTTTCTACCTTCTAGGCCTTACCCCAAGGCTCAGAGAGGGGAAATGTGGTTCATGAAGTCTGAGGCCTTTCCCTACAGCTCAAGTTGAGTCCCCCTCCAGAGGCAGAGGAGGGGGAAATTATTCTGGAAGACGCCGTCCTAGAGGCAGAGGAGGCCCCTGCAACTCGGGAGACCGTGATTCCTTTCATGGATCTTCTTTCCAGCGTTCCTGAGGCGTTGCCCGACTGTGCTGTTCCGGAGCCAGTCGGAGGCCAAATTTCGTTGCATCCGGAAGCCTGGGAAAGCATCACCCAGGATCGTTGGGTGCTTCCAATAGTTACAGGAGGTTACGCTATTCGCTTTGTATCAACACCCCCTCCAGTTAGGAGAATCCCGGACGTCCCACCCAGTCAGCAGGATCAAGCAGCACTAGAAGTTACAAAGCAGCTAGAAAAAGGAGTCATCCAACCAGTCCCCTCAAACCATATCGGATCAGGAACTTACTCAAGACTCTCTGGTGCCGAAAAGAACAGGGGACCTGAGACCCATTCTGGATCTCAGTCGAATGAATCACTACATTCTGAAGTCCAAGTTCCGAATGGTCACGCTTCAGTCCATTTTTCCATTGCTGGAAAAAGGAGTATGGATGTGCTCCATCAATCTCAAGAATGCCTACTACCACATCAAGATGGACAAGGCATCCAGGAGTCACTTACGCTTCCGTCTGGGAGCCAGTCACTTCCAGTTTCATTCCCTGCCCTTTGGTCTCACCACTGCCCCCAGGGTGTTCACCAAGTGTTTGGCAGTGGTAACAGCTCACCTGAGACGTCAGGGATTCCAGGTGTTTCCGTATCTGGACGACTGGCTTCTCACCGCTCCCACCAGGCATCTGCTCATTCAAGCCAGGGGAGACTACCCATAACACTGTGCCAACAATTAGGAATTACTTTAAACTGGGAAAAGTCTGCCTTGCTGCCCTCACAGCGTGTTGTTTTTATAGGCGCAGAGCTAGACTCTATTCAGATGCGATCTTTTCTACCACAAGAGAGAATAAGGGTGTTGCAGTCTCAGATCCATGCACTGTTGCCCCTCAAAAGAGTTCAAGATAGGTTAGTTCTCCAGATTTTGGGTTCCATCGCTGCCACCAGTCATGCTGGTGCCTCTGCCCAGGTTACATATGCGGATTCTGCAATGGCTCCTTTCCGCCCAGTGGTCATTTCAGAAACTTCCTCTTTCCCACTTAATACTTCTCACTGAATGGTGCAAACAGGACCTCCGCGGGTGGCTACGTTCCGCCAATCTGAACAAAGGGAGGAGCTTGATTTTTATGTCTCCAGTGGCCACGGTGACCACGGATGCCTCCCAGATGGGGTGGGGGGCATTATCTTGGCAGGACGGTCCAAGGCACGTGGCAAGATTACGAGGTACATCTGCACATCAATGTTCTGGAGATGAGAGCGGTGTTTCTAGCGTTGCGAGCCCTCCCAAGACTCTCTACCTCTGGGAACGATTGCGATTCACTCGGACAACATGTCCATATTGTAGTACCTGAACAAGCAAGGGGGAACCAAGTCGTATCCCCTCTGCAGAGAGTCCATGCGAGTGTGGCATTAGGCAGTATCTTCCCAGCGGTTCTTAGTGGCAACGCACATTCCGGGAAAGTCTAACGTGATAGCGGACAGGCTGAGCAGAGCTATTCTGATGCCTTACGAATGGTCCCTGAACAACCGAGTGGCGATTCAAATTTTCAACAGGTGGGGTCAGCCTTACTGCGATCTCTTTGCCAGTCCCCTCAATGCCAAATGCAGCGAGTACTTCACATTGATCCCCCCACAGGGGGAGTCACCCAGGGACGCTCTAGCCTACGATTGGCCTCCATTTCCTCTGTTACCAAGAGTGATTCAGAAAGCCATATCCTTGCGAAGCAGGATGATTCTTATTGCTCCACACTGGCCTCGACAAGTATGGTTCCCTTTTCTTCAGAAGTACGCAGTGGACGGTCTTTGGCCTCTGGACCCAGCGCCAGACCTCCTGACTCGCATGTTAGCAGACCTCCTGACTCGCATGTCAGGCCAGCTCCATCCATCCCTGCGAACTCAGGCTGACAGCCTGGCTACTCCACTTCTATCACTAGTTAGACGGCACATCTTGTCTTCATCTCATAAGTCTTCTACCAGAAAAATTTATTCTAGCAAATGGAAGAGATTCTTCATTTGGGCTCAGGCCCAAGGTTTGGACCACTTCACAGCCCCGATTCCATCGGTTTTAGATTTTTTAGCCATGCTTTTCCGTCAGGGCTCTGCGCCCGCTACCATTAAAGTGCAATTGGCTGCAATCTCCAACTTCCATACATCTTACGAGCCCTCTCTTATGGGCCATAAACTCTGCAAGGCCTTCTTGAAAGGCGCTTGGCTACTTCGCCCTCCTGTGTCAGAGCCTGTCATGCCATGGGACCTAGACCTTGTGCTACAAGCCATCACTTCACCACCCTTTGAACCAGCTGCCACCTGTGAACTGAAATTTTTATCTTGGAAAACGGCATTTCTAATAGCCATTACATCAGCCAGAAGAGTATCAGAACTTCAAGCTCTGTCCATTAAACCTCCGTATTTGACCTTTCATAAGGACAGAGTTTCACTGAGACTTAACCCATCCTTCCAAAGGTGTCATCCACTGTTAATCTCCATCAATCTATCTAGTTACCAGTGTTCTTTCCAAATTTTTCCAATAAAGCAGAGTTCAGGTTCCATCAGTTGGATGTGCACAGGCAATTGAGGTTCTATTTACACAGGACTAAACAGGTTAGGAAGTCTGATCAACTGTTTGTGTCCTTTTCAGAGAACAGAGCAGGTTGTCCTGTTTTCAAGTGCACAATTTCTAAATGGATTAAAGATTGTATTTCCTTCATCTACTCGGTGGCAGGCAGAAGTTTACCTTTTCCCGTCAGAGCTCACTCTACCAGGGCAATGTCTACATTGATAGCTTTCCATTCCAGGCTTTCACTGGATGATATTTGTGCTGCGGCCACCTGGGCCTCTCCTCACACCTTTATCACTCATTTCAAGCTGGACGTGGCTTCTAGGGGCCGGGCTTCCTTTGGTTCCATGGTTCTCAGGAGTATCTTTCTATGAGCCTCCCAGGATAGAGGTGCTGGGGACGCTGTCCTGTGAGTAAAGAATGGAGGCGAGATAGGACCACATAACATCAGTTAGTTATGTACTCACCAATACGATCGATGTATGTGGTCCAACTCTCCTACATTCTTACGTACCCTCCCACCTGCCCCCTTCCTAGAGGATTTGGAGGAATATTGGCTCTGTGAACCCTTCAAGGTCAGTTGCTTTTCTTTCCTTGGCTGGAATCTGGGGCTAGGGCGAGGTGCATCTTGGGATACCGGGTTAGCCCAGCCAATTAGAGACTTCATGCTAGAAAAATAGTTGGCCGAGTCGGAGCAGATTCTCTGCTCCGAACCCGTGAGTAAAGAATGTAGGCGAGATGGACCACATACATCGATTGTTATGGTGAGTACATAACTAACTGCTTTCAGAAAATCTGATCAGCTCTTTGTATCCTATGCTGCAGGATCTTAAAGAAAGCCTATATCAAAACAGACCATTTCAAAATGGATAGGACATTGTATCTGTTTCTGCTACACACACCATGGGAAACCTGTACCTGGTATCATTAGGCCTCATTCCACCAGGGCTACAGCAACATCAGCAGCCTTCCTCAGAGGGGTACCAACCAAGGATATTTTGGAAGCTGCAACTTGGAGTTCAGTGCACACCTTCACCAAGCAACTACCACTTACCTCTGTACTCAAAAACAGAGCTGGCTTTGCCACTGCAGTTTTGCAGGGCCTACTAGCTTCTCCAAACCCTGTTTAGTACCAACCACCCAGCCTTAGCTTTGGGATTCAACTCAAGTGTGATGACTGCAGTAGTGTAACACGATGAACATAGCACAGTTTTGTACCTACCATAAATGTAGATGTTCACACTGCTGCAGTCCAGGTTACCCTCCCACCTTCCCCTCTTCTTACCTGGGTTTTATCTATAGCTCCCTGTTTATACAATTTCTAAGGTGTATTTCTATATGGTGTATTTGCATACAGCTGTAGCTATTGTTTTCTACTTATGTAATTTACTTAGGATTATGTATTGCCTTCCTATTTGGGGGCACCTGACATCTGGGACAAGAAAAACTGAAGAAAATGGTGTCGGCTGCCTCTTTTATATATACCCCCTGTCGCACTGACATCAGGGAAGAAGCGACAGCAACCGACACCGGACCAAGACTTTGGAACTCGGGCCGACTGCGGGACCGCTTGATGGCAGATATAACCTAAGTGTGTTGACTGCAGCAGTGTGAACACTCGAACATCTACATTTATGGTAGGTACAAAACTATACTTTCCTGTTAATATTAGGACTCATTCTACCCGGGCTACTGCTACTTCAGCAGCCTTTCTTTGTGGGGTTCCTACCAAGGATATTTTAGAGGCTGCTACTTGGAGTTCTGTGCATACTTTTTCTAAGCATTGCAACTTCCCTCTATATTCTAAATCTAGGGCTGGTTTTGCTTCTGCGGTTTTGCATGGTTTTGTGGCCGCTCCTTCTGTTTCTCCTCCAGCCACCCTTTCTTAGCTTTGGGACTCAACCCTAGAGTCATGACTGCAACAGTGAACCACGAAGGAGATAGTACAGTTGTGTACTCTTACCATAAATGTAGATGTTCGAGTGTGTTCACTGTTGCAGTCTGAGTTACCCTCCCTCCTACCCCCTCTCTTGTTTTTTCTTTGAGTATTGTCTGTTATGAGGTATTTTGGATGCTGAGGTTTTGGGCACCTGACATCTGGGGCAAGAAAAACTGGGGTAATGGCGTCGGCTGAGGACTTTATACTTCCTGGCGCATTGACGTCAGGATAAAAGCGACCTCAGCTGACGCCCAATCCAGACTTTGGGATTCTGGCCGATCGAGGGCTGCTGTTGGCAGGAAGAACCCCACAGTCATGACTGCAACAGTGAACACACTCAAACATCTACATTTATGGTAAGAGTACACAACTGTACTATCTTTCTACCTTTGATAGGTCCGGAGCCGCTGTGCAGGCACCGGCTTCTGAGGGTGTATTCAGACGTTCTGATCGTATTAAACCAACTATTTTAATAACTAAAACTACTGAATTTCTCAACCCCAGAGTTCGCACTACACCTAGGAAACCGATTACTAAAGCAGATTGTCAAGCTCGCATGCCACAAACAATTGCTTAGAATGGCTTAAGACCTTGTTAGTTTAATTAGCGGAAGCCAGCCTTCCCCCTCTAAAAGACAAAGAATTGATTTTCCTTCTGATTCTACAGACCATGAGTCTGATGACTCTGATCCCTGTGATTATCAGGACATACCCTTATCAACCTATGAAGATTCACATGCAGAGAATTCCATTCCCTCTGCCTTCCCTCAGGAGGACTTTTCTTTCGGTGAAACCTTGCATACCCTAAGAGAGCGTTTCCGCTGGGAATGCCAGGACTACCCACAGTCCAAAAAGAGACTGAGGGAATTTTTAGACTTGCTTCAGCATAGGCCTCTAGCTATACCCCCTGTCCTGGATATTGTAGATGTCTTCATCGAATCCAGTCTTACCCCTGATACTTTACCACCAGCTCCTTGAAAGCCTGGCAGGTACTACAGACTACCAGACTCTCTCAAATTTCTCTTTAAGAATCCTGCTGCGGATCCAGAGACCTTTTCCCAGGGACCTAAAGGCATTAAGGCTACTACAGCCAAAAATCCTACCCCTTCAGACAGGGATTATAGAGCTTTAGACAGATTGGATAAGAAGGTATATACCTCTTCAACTCTTGCCATCAGGGCCTTGAATTGCCAGTTTCACATGTCGAAGTAACCGAAACATATTATGGAACTAATTAAACAAAAAATGGTGTTACTTCCAAATTGTGCAGAAAATAAAGATTTACAAGAGTTGATGCATTCTGTAAACCAAGTTAGTAAACATACTTTGCAGTGTGGGTATGATGCCTTAGAAGCATCTTGCAGGGCTGCTGTCACTGGGTCTGTGCTGAGAAGGCATGCTTGGCTAAAGGAACAAGTCTTGCTTGACTATGTCAAAGCAAAATTACTAGATGCTCCATTAAATCAGGAGCGGTTGTTTGGCACAAAAGCAGAAGTTGTTAAAAAAATTTGGAAGAAAAAGCTAAATCTATGCAAACAGTCAAAGTTTTCTTACAGGTGCAGCCACCTAGATTCAGTAGGTACTGGCCTTCAAAAAACTGGTCCTTTCCATTCCTTCTCAGGCCTTCAGTCCAAACCCAGGGGAAGCAGGCCACCAAGACTACAGTCTAAGGGTATGCAGAGATCTAAACAATGGAGTGTTTCCACCTCAAAGTCAGGGAGGGAGTGGTAAGTCTCTCCCATATGGAAAACCTTCACAATGACTTTCCAGTCATCCTTCCCAGCCATGCCCAAGTACTTGCATCCCTAGGAGGAAAACTCGCCATTCATACAAAAAACTGAATGTCCATTACTCAGGACTGATGGGTCCTAAACGTTGTATCCCAGGGATACAGATTCTACTTCCACTCACCATAAACTCCAAGCGGGTTACCAGACCTTCCTCCAAACCTGTGGGCAGAGGCTCAATAGCAAGTACTTTCCCTTCTCGATGTCAAGGCTAGCCAAACCTGTTCCAGTAGAACAAAGGGGACAGGATGTTTTTCATCTCACATTGCTGCAGTCCTTACTTATGGGTAGTCCGCTGTCCTCGGTCGGCCCGAATACCAAAGTATTAGGCTGACGTCGGTCATGGGCGCTCAGAACTGACATCAGAGCGTCAGGGTATAAAAGCGCATGACCGACGTCATATCCTCAGTCTTTTTTGCCGCATGGTCCGATGCAGAAGCAGCGTTGCGAGTGCCGTTCGGCGTTCTGAAATTTTCGAATTCTGAGTTTCAGACCGAAACCAAGTTGGGCTAAGTACCCCGTTGGGGAATATTTTTGTTTTTTCTTGCCTCGTTTAATTCCGGATGTCAGAAAAAGTGAATAATTGTATTTCTTGTGGGAAACAGATACCGCATAGGGATTATCACTCTTTTTGCATTCCTTGTTTGGGACGGACCACGTAGTCGGGTGTCGGTTTTGTGCTAGGTTTAATAAGCGCACTATAAAAAGAAGGTTAGATTGTGCTAGGTTAGTCTTTGGTAAGCGGTGTAATTATAATATGCCGTCAGATCCTCCGGCGCCACTTCCACGAAGCGCAAAGACAAATCCTTGAAACCTAGACAGGTTGATTCATCCTACGGACGCCGGTCCTGCAGAAGCTACAGTAGAGCAGGGGATCGGTTGAAGTTTCTGTTGAGTCTCAGGGGAAGCTTTGATTTTGCAGGATGTGGCCTCCCAGGAGTCAGGTCAGGCTGAAGGGGCCTCTCAAGTTACTGTTCTCCTTCTATGCCTAAGGTGGTTAGGCCTTCTGCTTCTATTCCTAAGGCTTCTTCTAAGGGCAGGTCTGTTTTGCCTTCCTCTGGTGTCCCTCCAGGTACTTCAGGGTCTGTGCCTAAAAAGCACATGCTTAAAATGGCAGAAGATTTGATTACTTTAATTAGAGGTTCTATGCCCCCTCCTGATAAGAGGCCCAGGGTGGAGCCAGAGTTGGAAAGTTTGGATCAGGCCTCAGATGACTCAGAGTCTTCTGCTGAAGATATTCTAGATTTTCCTCCTTATTCGGATTCTGATGCAGAGGATTCCACTCCTTCTGCTTCTCCTCCAGAGGATTTTTCATTTTCAGAAACTCTGCATTCTATGAGGGAACATTTTAAGTGGGAAGGACAGGATTTCTCAGATTCAAGGAAGAGGCTTAGGGAATTCTTGTTTTTACCACAGCATAGACCCTTGGCTATACCTCCTGTTTTGGATGTTGTTCAAGATGTTTTCTCGGAGGCTTCCCTTAATCCAGATTCTTTGCCTCCTGCGCCAGTTAAACCGGACAGATATTACAGGGTGCCTGAGGCTCATAAATATTTGTATAAGAGTCCTAGGGCGGACCCAGAAACTATTAGTCAGGGGCCTAAGGGTGTTAGAGCCTCTGTTGCAAAGAATCCGGTTCCTCTTGATAAGGAAGCTAGAGCTTTGGATAGATGGGGTAAGAAGGTGTATACCTCTTCTACTTTAGCAATGAGGGCTTTAAATTGCCAGTGTCATATGTTGAAATATCAGAATTTCCTCCTTTCTCAGCTAAAATCTAAAGTGGATGCTTTGGCAGAGGGCATAGAGTGTAAAGAATTGCAGGATTTAGTACATGTCTCTGAACAGGTGGGTAAGCATTCTTTGCAGTGTGGTTTTGATGCTGTGCAGGCCTCTTCTAGGGTGGCTGCCACTGGTTCAGTTCTTCGCAGGCACGCCTGGCTTAAGGATCAGAATTTGTCCGAGCATGTTAAAACTAGAATTCTGGATGCCCCTTTACAGTCTGAAGTTTTGTTTGGTCCTCCTGTGGAGTCGGTTTTGAAGAAAATGGAAGACAAGGCTAAGTCTATGCAGACTGTTAAAGATTTTTTGCAGGTGCAACCTCCAAAGTTTAGTAGAAATTGGCCTACTAAGGGGTGGACCTACCCTTCTTCTGATTCTCAATCTAGGGGTAGATCTAGATGTGGCAGGGGCAGAGCACACAGTACATTCAGGCCTAGAACTTGGAGTTCGCCTGCACAATCTGCAGGTGAGGGCAGGGGCCAGTCCTTTCGTAAACAGGCCCAATGACCTGCATTTTCGGCTGCCAGATTCTTCTTGCCTGGCAGCTCCTTTGGGAGGAAAGTTAGCACTCTTCAAGCAAAACTGGCTTTTAGTCACCCAGGACAAATGGGTATTGGACATTATAAACCGAGGCTACAAGTTTTATTTCCATATATTGCCTCCTTTCAAAGGCATGCCAGACGTTCCTCCTCGGCAAAGGATAGAGGCTCACAAGCAGATTTCTTTGCTTCTTCAAATAGGAGCTATTCAGCCAGTTCCTCTGTCAGAAGTGGGACTAGGATTTTATTCTCGCCTGTTTCTAGTACCAAAGAAAGGGGACACGTGGAGACCAATTTTGGATTTATCTATCCTCAACACTTATCTGGACATTCCAAAGTTCAAAATGCTGACGTTACAACAGCTCTTACCTCTTTTGGGAAAAGATCACTGGATGGTAACTCTGGATCTCAAAGAGGCTTATCTTCATGTTCCTATCAGGCCCAGTTGCAGGAGGTACCTGCGTTTTGGCTGGAAATTTACATTATCAGTTCTCTGCATTGCCCTTTGGCTTATCTACTGTGCCCAGAGTGTTCACAAAGGTTCTGGCTCCAGTGATAGCCTTTTTCAGGTTAAGAGGAATACAGATTTATCCTTATTTGGACGATTGCCTGATTATTGCACAACACAAGGACGATCTTCTTCATCATCTACAGTATGTGATGGTAGTGTTAAGATGCCTAGGGTATTCTGTGAACGAAACAAAGTCCAGTCTAGTACCCTCTCAGGACATGTGCTTTCTGGGTGTGAGACTGAATACAGCTTCCCAGATGGCCTTTTTGACCCCGGACAAACAAAGAAGCCTTTCTCTTTATTTCCATCAAATGTCTCTACAGTCCAGGCTGACTGCAAGGACAGTCCTTCAAGCCTTGGGGGGGTTCATGGCATCTTGTATTCTGGTGCTTCCCAATGCCAAACTGCATATGAGGAAGCTTCAATGGTATCTCAAAAATGTATGGACACAACACTGCCAAGATCTAGACACTGTCATTCCAATAATACCTTGCATTCAGAAGGACTTTTTGTGGTGAGCTCAGGAATGTCACCTAAACAAGGGACTCTCTGTGACCCGACCAGAGGCGAGTCAGATTTTAACGACAGATGCCTCGGACAAGGCTTGGGGAGCACACCTCAATGGAAAATGGGTGCAAGACACGTGGCCTGTCAGACTTCTACATTTGCATATCAACTTGGAGGAGATGTTAGCAGTTCAATTTGCATTGATGGCTTTCAGGGATTTACTTCACCCAGGACAGGTGTTGATTCAAACAGACAACACTACTGTCATGTGGTACATCAACAAGCAAGGGGGAACCCATTCGTACCCTCTTTGCAGGCAAGCGATGATTTTGTGGGAGACTGCTCTCAGTTTACAACTCAATCTTCAGGCAAGGTTTCTACCAGGAGCACAGAACTCCTTAGCAGATGTGTTGAGCAGACAAATTGTGGATCCTCACGAGTGGAAACTGGATCCTCATGTGTTTCAAAAGTTGACAGTGTTATGGGGACTCCAGACATAGATCTGTTCGCTTCTCCACTAAATTACCAGTTGCCAAAGTTTTGCACAAAATGTTTCATCCCACAGCTTGGAAGGTGGATGCTCTATCATTCAGTTGGAGCAATCTTCATGTCTATGCCTTTCCACCTCTGCCTCTCATTCCCAAGGTACTCCTGAAGGCCAGAATAGACAAGCCATCCATGATTCTGATAGCGCCGGATTGGCCTCGACAGCACTGGTACCCACTACTGAGGAGTTTAGCAGGAGCCTCCATGGCCTCTGCCTTTGAGTTCGCATCTTTTGTCTCAGGAGGGCAATCACTTCCTCAATGTCAAGATTCAGTCTCTGCATCTCACAGCCTGGCATATTCTGTTCTAGACCCTGGAGGGTCTCAGCTTCCACAGCAAGTTTTGAATGTTATTTTGGAGGCCAGAAGGCCTAGTACAAGGAAAGTTTACGCAGATAAATGGAGGAGATTTTTTCTTTGGAGCAGAGCGAAGGACTTTGATGTTTCCAAGCCTGATTTAAGTGTTTCTCTTCAATATCTTACTGAGTTATTGGACAAGGGTTTGCCTTTCTCCTAGATAAAGGTTCATGCTGCAGCCATTTCTGCTCACTATGACTGTGACCCTCCTTTGTTTTCCCATCCTTTGTTTAAGCAATTTCTTAGAGGGGCAAAGAACATAAGACCCCCACGTAGAGCTCCTACTCCTGCTTGGGATCTCAATTTTGTGTTGGAAAAACTTACTCTACAACCTTTTGAGCCTGCAGCTACTGCCGAGTTAAAGTATTTATCATGGAAGACTGCTTTTTTGTTGGCCATTACCTCTGCAAGAAGGGTTTCTGAATTACAGGCCCTTATGGCAGTGGAACCTTTCCTGATTTTTCATAAGGATAGGGTATCTTTGCGTACTAATCCTTCCTTTATGCCTAAAGTGGTTTCTAGTGTGGCCTTGAACCAAGCTATTCATTTGCCTACTTTTTATGCAAACCCCCAAAATAAAGGGGAGAAGATTTTGCATACTTTGGATATTCACAGACAGTTACGTTATTATTTGAGCAGAACCAAGGGGTTCAGGCAGTCTCAGCAGTTGTTTGTTACTTTTGCTTTGGGTTCTCAGGGGAAACCTGTTTCAAAACAAACTATTTCTAAATGGATTGGGTTTTGTATTTCTTTCTGTTATTCCCATCATGGTAAGGAGGTTCCTGCTGGAATCAGACCTCATTCCACTAGAGCTACTGCCACTTCTGCTGCCTTTCTAAGGGGGGGTAGCTACAAAAGATATTTTGGAAGCAGCCACTTGGAGTTCAGTACATACTTTTTCCAAGCATTACCACCTTCCTCTTTATTCTAAGTCTAGGGCTGGATTTGCATCTGCTATATTACAGGGCATTTTAGCAGCCCCTAATGCTTTATGATTTTGCCATCCTCCCTTTACCTCTGCTTTGGGATTCTACCCATAAGTAAGGACTGCAGCAATGTGAGATGAAGAACATAGTACAGTTTTGTACCTACCATAAATGTAGATGTTCGAAGATCCACATTGCTGCAGTCCAATTTACCTCCCTCCTTCCCTCTGTAGTTTGGCATGGTAATATGGTTTGGGTGATGGTTGTTGTTGGGCATGTTTTTGGGAGGTATCCTGTTTTTGGGCTGTGGCCTTTCTTTTTAGGGCCTTCTGACATCTGGGGCAAGAAAAGACTGAGGATATGACGTCGGTCATGCACTTTTATACCCTGACGCTCTGATGTCAGTTCTGAGCGCCCATGACCGACGTCAGCCTAATACTTTGGTATTCGGGCCGACCGAGGACAGCGGACTACCCATAAGTAAGGACTGCAGCAATGTGGATCTTCGAACATCTACATTTATGGTAGGTACAAAACTGTACTTTTCTGCTCCAGACTGTTCCTGGTGCCCTGAGAAGAGGGCTCTTGACTCCCTGTCCTGGATCTATTAATTCTCAACACCTTTCTGGTAGTCCCAAAATTCAGAATGCTTACACTGCAACAGTTTCTTCCTATGCTAACCAAGGATGCCTGGTTAGTCACCCTAGACTTAAAAGAAGCTTATTTGCACATCCCCATAAGGAATCTTGCAGAAAATATCTACGTTTCAAGGCAGGCTCTAGGCTCCATCAGTTCTCTGCACTTCCCTTTGACTTATCTACTGCGCCCAGAGTATTCCCAAAATGCCTGGCTCCAGCCATTGCATACTGCAGGCAGAGAAATATTCAAATCATACTTGGACGATTGCCTGATTCAGGCGGGCAGTCAGGAATTGCTACTTCAGCACCGGACATTTGTAAAAGGACATCTAACTTCACTGGGATACACCATCATTGAAAAAAAATCATAGAACCAGTCAATCCCCTGATCATGCAGAATTACAGACAATAAATCACAAATGTCAATGGTCACCATTAGTAAGTTATCGTCATAGGAGTCCGGTTTTATCTTAGATAAGAAATTCCAAGAATCTCTGAATAAAAATGGTTGGTGATTTAAAACGTTTCACTTTAGAATCGATGAATTTAGCCATGCAAAATGTCTTAGATGCCTTAGCATCAACTATAGGGTGGAGTGGAGGGTTGTTGACACATTTCTGTATTTTTGGGATTCCAAAAATAGTTAGAATCCGTGGATGTGAAGTGACCAAAAAAGCATGTTCTTCCAAGGTAATCTGCCCATTAAGCAATAATTCATCAATTACCGAGTCAATATTCCTATAAGCAATATTAAGTTCACTGTGGGAAACCTCTACATAGGTGTCACTGTATAGGATTTCCAACATCGTACTGATTTAGTCGTTGACCTCCATAATCACTAACCCCCCACCTTTATCCAATTTCATCACCCTGATCAGTTTGTTAGAGATAATTTGTTGTAATCATTTCGATTTATCTGGGGTCAAATTGTTAATACTGTTAACAGATGTTTGTTGAATATGGTCCCTAATAGCCATCTCACATAACTTCTCAAACAAACTAACCATAGGGTGTGTAGGGAGATGAAAGTACTAGGTCTCTTTAGGTTGCAACTAGGAAGTACTTCACTATTACCATGTCTAAAATGTAGGGTCAAGTTTAGTTTCCTACTGAACGTTTTAAGCTGTAAGATGTTCTCTACCACATTAGCCTTTGTGGCCGGTACAAAATTGAGAAAGAAATCACTGGTGCCCAGCCAACAAATTGTATTCCTGGGAGCAAGCTTGAACACAACTTCAAGATGGCATTCCTCACTCCAGAAAAGCAGGGCCATGTGACAAACTATTTCAAACTAATGGCCACCAAAGCCCAGCTATTTGCAAGGAAAATACTATGGTGTCAACATTCTCAGGACCTGGAAACAATGATTCCTGTCATACCTTGTCTAAGGACAGAGTTCCTTTGGTGGGCAGAAGCATGCAACCACAGGGGACTTCCTTTCACTCAACCCCTTGCCGCCCAAACCCTGACAACAGACGCATCAGACTATGCATGGGGGGGGGGGGGCTCACATGGCTGGCAAATGCATTCAAGGCAAATGGAGCCCAGAACAAATTCCCCTGCATATCCATCAAAAAGAGATGCTAGCTATACAGAATGCTCTGACAGTCTTCAAATACCGTATCCTTCCAGGACAGTTCCTGATGAAGACAGGCAACACCACAGTTATGTGGTATATAAACAACCAGGACGGAACTCTTTTTTTTTTTTTTTTTTTTTTTACCCACTCTGCAGGTTAGCCATGGCTCTGTGGATCACAGCCTTGAGCATCCAAGTGCACCTACAAGCTCATTTCCTGCCAGGCAAACAAAATTCACTGGCAGACGACTTAAGCAGAAATGTACTGGACCCTCACGAGTGGAAACTGGACCCCAACTCATTCAAACTTCTAACCCAGAGGTGGGGAACATCGGAGATGGACATTTTGCCTCCCCCAAAAACCCTTGCAGCAGAGCTTGGAAGGTGGACGCCCTATTCCTTACATGGGAAAAGCAGTAAATTTATGCTTTTCTTCCTCTGCCCCTCTTCACAAAAGTACTACTCAAGATCAAACAGGACAGGCCACGCCAGCACTGGTACACACTCCGCAGTCAGACAGCAGTGCCACCCTGACACCTACATCACACACCTTCCCTGCTCTGTCAGCAGGAGGGACAGATTTTGCATCCACAGCTGCAAACCGTAAACCTTGCAGCCTGGCTTATTTCCTAAATGCACCAGCAGCATCCCTTAGCAAACAGGTGCTGGACGTCATCCTTGAGACCAGAAGGCCTAGTACTAAGAAATCTGGTGCTGATAAGTGGAAGATATTGTTCTTGGAGTCTGTCTCAAGGAAAGGACACATATGTGCCCAACTTACCTCAAATCCTTGATTACCTAGCAGAGCTGCTCCACAGAGGGCTATCCTTCTCATCCATTAAGATTCATGCCTCTGCCTTCTCAGCTCATTATAATACTGAGCCTCCTCTCTTCTCACCCTCTCATCAAACAGTTCCTGAGAGGAGCTAACAATTTAAGGCCCCCTAGGAGAGCTCCCATTCGACCTGGGATTGTAACTTTGTACTGGAGAAGCTCACACTTCCCCCGTTTGAACCTGCTGCTTCAGCAGAGTTAGAAAACCGCCTTACTTCTAGCTATTACTTCAGCAATAAGAGTGTCTGAGTTACAGGCACTAATGGTGGTGGAGCCCTTCATTATTTCCATGCTGACAGGGTTTCCCTCAGGACTAGCCCTTCTGTTATGCCCAAGATGGTATCCAGTGTGGCTTTAAACAAATCCAACCATTTGCCAACCTTTTTCCCTAATCCTCAGAATAAAGGGGAAAGGATCTTGCACTCCTTGGACGTGCACAGACAGCTCAGGTTCTACCTTGACAGGACTAAACCTTTCAGAAAATCTTACCAGCTGCTAGTCCGCTCTGCTACAGGGACAGAGGGCAAGGCCATTTCAAAGCAAACCATTTCCAAATGGATAGCACACAGCATCCATTTCTGCTACAGCCACCATGGAAAACCTATCCCTCTGGGGATCAGAACTCATTCCACTAGAGCTACTTCAACCTCTACAGCATTTCCCAGGGGTGTCCCTACCAGGGACATCCTGGAGGCTGCAATCTGGAGTTCTGTACACACCTTCACCAAGCATTACCACTTACCTATTTTTTCTAAATTCAGAGCTGGATTTGCTATAGCAGTCTTACAAGGCCTGCTAGCCAGCCCTAACATTTCTTGACTGCCTCCACCCTTCCTCATCTTTGGGAATCAACCCAAGTGTGATGACTGCAACAGTGAAATACGAAGAACATAGTATAGTTGTATACACTTACCATAAATGCATATGTTCGTGTGTATTCACTGTTGCAGTCCTGGTTTCCCTCCCTCCATCTCCCTGGTTTTCTATATTCTTTCTACCTATCCTCTTTATGGCCATCTTTTATGACAGTGGTATTTACTTTTACTGGAGTTACACACCAAGTAATAGCTTCCTATTTTGGGGGCTCCTGACATCTGGGGTAAGAGAAACTGATGTAATGGCATCGGCTGCATGTTTTATTCCCCTGATGACATGTCTTCATGGAAGAGGCGACAGCAACCGGCGCAGACATCCCAAGACTCTGGTATTCGTGCCAACTGAGGGCTACCTGCAGGCAGATAACCCAAGTGTGATGACTGCAACAGTGAATACACTCGAACCTCTACATTTATGCTAAGTGTACACAACTGTACTTTCTTGCAAGTAGAAGAATTGTGTGCTAGCAGAAGAGGACCGTCTGTGAATGAGGCAGTTGTTACACACTCAGTATGCCCATTTCAATACAGTGTCAAAGGACAGGCCTCCCAAAGGAAGAGGAGAAGACAGCCTCACTAAATATTACCCACGAGGCACAGACCGTCTGTAAAATCAAGGTTTCTGTGGGCCATCCACTGACTAACCTTATTGTCCCTGAAAGTTTGCCCAGCTGCTGCTCTCTGGAGGTAGTCAGAGGGTGTTTTTCCTTGCACCCTGTAGCCTGGCAAATGGTAACTTCCAGATAATGTTTGCTAGGGATTATCACCAGAGATTATATAATATCCTTTTTAGATTCCACAAGGGCAGCACTAAAGATTCCAGATACTCTACTGATCAGTTGGAATTAGCAGCAACAGAAATTTCAAAGTTGCTAGACAGGAGCCATCCAGCCCCCAGATCAGCTTGTATCTAGAGTCTATTCAAAGTTGTTTCTTAGTTACAAAGAAGACAGGGGACCTCAGACCAGTATTGGCTCTTAGCACGCTAAATCAGTATGTCAGACAGAATTTCAGATTGTCACAGTACTATGCATTCTACTTTTGAGGAAGGATGATTGGGTGTGCTCTATCATTCTCCAGGATGCCTACTTGTTATATCCATATCCAGAGGCAATCCAGGAGATCCCCCCCATTTCCATCTGGGAGCCAATCATTGTCATTTCAGGGCACTGCCATTCTGTCTCATCATGGCCCCCTGGGTGTTCACGAAGATAATGGTAGGTGTAACAGCTCATCTTCGGCTACAAAGGATCCAGGTCTTCTCATATTAAGGCAGTTGGCTTCTAACTGCTACCTTGAAGGAACCACTGCTGGCTATGACATCAGTCCTCCTATCCTTGGCAACTCACTTGGAGATATCAAGAAACTTCAACAAAAGCAACTATTCCCTTGTCAGAGCATAGAATTCATAGGCTGCCAAACAGACACAGCACAACAGAAACTAAAATTTCCCTTGACAAGAATCAAATCTTGAATGGAAGTGGTCCTTCGTGTTACAACACCCTCGACCTCAAGCAAGACTCTATGTTCTTCGTGTTTCACTGTTGCAGTCATCACATTTGGGTTATCTGCTTGCAGTAGCCCTCAGTCGGCCTGATTATCAAAGTCTTGTGTCTTGCGTCAGTTGCTGTCTCATCTTCCATGTCATCAGGTAGTCAGGGGTATAAAGCATGCAGCCAACACCATTACATCAGTCTTTCTTGCCGTGCTGTGCCCGAAGCAGAAGCAGTTCGAAAGTGCCAGTCGGCCGACTCCTGAAATTTTTGTTTTCGAGTTTCAGAACCAAAGTCTTCAACTAAAGCTAGTTTGGGAAACTTTTTCTTGCTATAAATCGATGTCAGTAAAAGTCAATAATTGTTTTTCTTGTGGAAAGCAAATACCTCAAAGATTTTAATTTGTACTGTATTCCTTGCCTATGCCCTGACTACGATGTACCTCACTGTCGGTTTTGTGCCTTATTTAAACAATGAACTATTCGTCTGTATATTTACGCTTCTAAATATTTTGGTACTTGGTTCAATTACCCAGATATGGCTTTGGTAAGCCACCCAACTACCAACGTTCCGAAAAAGCACAAAGATAAAGACAGAGACAGGCCGCCTAGGTCAAAAGCTGCCGACGATGCTTCTCCTAAGCTAGTCGCCAGTTCGCCGGTACTCAGGCGCTTTCGCAGTCCCTGATACCCGCTACTTCAGATTCGCAGGCCTCAGCTGAGTCCTATTCGGAGTCCGGTATGCCGCGAGATGCTTCACCTGTGGAACCTGCGGATGTCTATACCTTGGATGGGTCCGGAGTCGCTGTGCAGGCACCGGCATCTGAGGGTGTATTCAGACCTATTGACTTGCATATTAAGCCAACGCCATCTTCTTTTTCAAGGCCTAAAACTCGATGTATGCCTAGAAAACCAACGCCCAGACCGCATAGTCAGGCTTCTGTGCTTAAAAATCAGATAAGAATGGCTGAAGACCTTATTTTAGTCAGGGAAAGCCAGCCTTCCCCTTCTAAGAGACCTAGATTGAATTTGCTTATGATACGTCTGATCAAGATTCTGAAATTTCTGATTCTTCTTATGACCAGGATTTACCCTTATCTATCTATGAGGATTCTGATGCAGAGGACTCTATTCCCTCTGCTTTCCCCCCAGATGATTTCCATTTTGGTGAAACCTTGCATACTCTTACGGAGCATTTTTGCTGGGAAAGCCAGGATTACTCTGATTCTACAAAGAGGCTTGGGGATTTCTTACTCCTGCCTCAACACAGGCCTTTAGCTATCCCCCCTGTACTGGACATTGTTGATGCCTTTTTGGAGTCTAGTTTGGCCCCTGACTCCTTACCTCCTGCTCCCAGAAAACCAGAAAAATATTACAGGGTTCCTGACTCTCACAAGTTCCTTTTTAAAAATCCTACTGCGGATCCTGAGACCATTTCACAGGGACCCATGGGCATTAAGGCTGCTACTGCCAAAAATCCTACCCCCTCTGATAGAGATTCCAGGGCACTGGATAGGTGGAGTAAGAAGGTATACACTTCTGCAACCTTAGCCATTAGGGCCTTAAACTGCCAGTTCCATGTATTGAAGTATCAGCAGCATATTATTGGATTGCTTAAACAGAAAATTATGTTGATTCCTGACTCTGCCGAAAATAAGGATTTACAGGATTTCATGCATTCTGCTGAACAAGTTGGAAAACGTACTTTGCTGTGTGGTTTTGATTCACTAGAGGCAACTTGCAGGGCTGCTGTCACTGGGTCTGTACTTAGAAGGCATGCTTGGCTTAAGCAACAATTTTTGCCAGATCATGTTAAAGCTAAATTGCTGGATGCTCCCTTAAACCAGGACCGCCTGTTTGGCAACATAGCAGGAGTAGTACTTAAAAAGATGGAGGAAAACGCTAAATCTATGCACACTCTTAAAGATTTCCTGCAAGTACAGCCTCCAAGATTTAGTAGGCATTGACCCTCTAAGAATTGGTCCTTTCCTGTCTCTTCCAGGCCTTCAGTCCAAACCCAGAACGAGCAGAACACCCAGGCTTCAGTCCCAAGGCATGCACAGGACTAAGCAGTGGGGGGCTCCCACTTCCAAATCAGGGAGTAGTAAGACTCCCCCTATGGTAAACTGTCTCAATGACGACCTTAAAACTTCCAAGCCCTTCTCAACTGACTGCTTCTTTAGGGGGAAAGATTGCTGTGCAGGCAAAAAACTAGGAACTCATTACCCTGGACAAATGGGTTTTAAATATATTTTCCCAAGGATACAGATTCCATTTCCACACTTTACTAACCCCAAATGGTTGGCCAGATCTACCCCCAAATCAGTGGGCAGAGGCTCAAAATCAAGTTCTCTCTCTGGTATAAGGGCTATTCATACTGTCCCAGAAGAGGAAAGGGGACAAGGTTTCTACTCAAGACTCTTCCTGGTGCCGAGAAAAGACAACACATGGCATCCTTTCCAGGATCTATCTATACTAAACCCCTTTTTGGTGATCACAAAATTCAAGATGCTAACTCTTCACCAGTTGCTTCCTATGCTAGGCAAGGATGCCTGGTTGGCAACACTGGATTTAAAGGTAGCACATCCTAATCAGGGAATCTTGCAGAAGATACCTACTCTTCAAAGCAGGCTACATGCACCATCAGTTCTTTGCACTGCCCTTTGGCTTATCTACTGCGCACAGGGTATTCACAAAGTGCCTAGCTTCAGTCATTGCATTTTGCAGGTAAAGAAATATTCAAATATACCCATACCTGGACGATTGTCTAATTTAGGCAGAAAGCTAGGACATACTTTTGAATCATCTGGCGTTTGTACTAAAGGTGCTAACTTGTCTGGGGTACACAATAAAAAGAAATCGCATCTTGTACCCTGTCAACAAATTGTATGCCTAGGAACAAGCTTGAACACAACCTCCCAGATGGCTTTCCTCACGCCAGAGAAACAAGTTCATTTGACAGCTTACTTCAAGCTAATGGCCACAAAAATCCTATCTGCAAGACAAATACTGCAAGCCTTTGGGGTTCATGGCCTCCTGCATTCTCCTAATTCCATATGCAAGACTGCATATGAGGAAACTACAGTGGTATCTAAAAAGCCTAGGGTGTCAATATTCTCAGGATCTAGAAGCAATGATTCCTATCATACCTTGCCCTACAGTTAGAGTTCCTTTGGTGGGCAGGGGCCTGCCACCAAAACAAGAGACTGCCATTCACTCTACCCCCTGCCGCCCAACCCCTAACAACAGACGATTCAGACTATGCATGGGGGGCTCACTTGGCAGGAAAGTGCATTCAGGGCAAATGGAACCCAAGTCAAATACACCTGCATATCAATCAAAAAGAAATGTTAGCTGTACAGAATGCTTTGACAGCTTTCAAAGACCACATTCTTCCAGGACAGTTAATGGTAAAGACGGACAATACCACTATTATGTGGTACATAAGCAGGGGGAACCCACTCATACCCTATTTGCAGACTAGCCATGGCTCTGTGGAACACAGCCTTGAGCTGCCATGTGCACTTACAGGCTCAATTCCTGCCAGGAAAGCTAAATACACTGGCAGACGAACTAAGCAGAAATCTCATGGACCCACACGAGTGGAAACTGTAACCAAAGACATTCAACATGTTGATAAACAGATGGGGGAACCCAGATATAGACCTATTTACCTCCCTGCAGAACTACCAATTGGACAAATTCTGCACAAGGACGCCCCACAAACGAGCTTGGAAAGTGGATGCCCTGTCCTTCACCTGGAAAAATCTTTCAATTTATGCTTTTCCTCCTCTGCCTCTCCTCTCCAAGGTACTACTAAAGATCAAACAGGACAAACCAATGATGATACTGATACCAGATTGGCCATGCCAACTTTGGTACCCCCTCTTGCGTAGTGTGTCACTGCTGGCACCATGGCACCTGCCTCAGACTCCTACCCTGCTGTCCCAGCAGGAGGGCCAGATTCTGCACCCTCAGTTTCATACCTTGAACCTGGCAGCCTGGCTAATTACCTGATCTCTCCGTTACCATCCCTCAGTAAACAAGTGTTGGATGTCATTCTGGAGGCAAGGGGCCTAGTACTAGAAATTCGTATGCTGAAAAATGGAAAAGATTCTGTTCCTGGAACCAAACTCAGGGGATGGGCACAGCAGCACCCAATTTACCTCAAATTCTTCAGTACTTAACTGAGATGCTTCACAAGGGCCTTTCCTTTTCCTCCATAAAAATTCATGCCTCAGCCATTTCAGCTCATTACAACACAGAACCACCCCTCTTCTCTCATCCACTGCTCAAGCAGTTCTTCAGAGGGGCCAAATACTTAAGACCACCAAGGGGAGCCCCAACTCCAGCCTGGGACCTTACTTTGTATTGGAAAAACTCACTCTGCCTCCTTTTGAGCCGGCTGCAAGTGCAGAGTTAAAATTCCTTTCTTGGAAAACCGCCTTCCTTTTAGCCATCACTTTAGCAAGAAGGGTATCTGATTTACAGGCCCTTATGGCAGTGGAGCCTTTCATCATCTTTCATGCGGACAGGGTGTCCGTCAGGACCATTCCCTTGTTCATGCCCAAGGTAGTATCTAGTTTGGCTCTTAATCAGTCCATTCATTTGCCAACCTTCTTTTCTAATCCACTGAACAAAGGGGAATGGATACTGCACTCCTTAGATGTGCACAGACAACTTAGCTGCTGGTGGCATTTGCTGCAGGGGCAGAGGGGAAGGCCATTTCAAAGCAAACCACCTCTAAATGGATGGGCCATTGCATTTATTTCTGCTATAAGCACCATGGAAAACCTATCCCACAGGGGATATCACCACATTGAACCAGGGTTGCATCTACCTCTACAACCTTTCTCAGAAGTGTCCCTACCAGGGGCATCCTAGAAGCTGCTTTCTGGAGTTCTGTACATACTTTCACCAAGCATTACCATTTGCCAATTTTTCTCTAAATCCAGAGCTGGTTTTGCCACTGCAGTCTTGCAGGGCCTCATAGCTGGTCCTAATGCTATATAAATTCCTCCTCCCATCCTTAGCTTTGGGAATCTACCCAAATGTGATGACTGCAACAGTGAAACACGAAGAACATAGAGATGTCCTTCATGGATGCATCTGCAGTCATAACAACTGGGTTGTCCTGTCGTCAGGCAGCCCTTCAGTCGGCCGGATTCCAAAGTCCGGTCCGCTTCGCTGATGTCGCACTTCACATCTCTGTTGGCATATAAGCATCAGCCGACGCCATTTTCTTCAGTCTTTCGCAGAAGCTGTTCGCAAGTGCCGGTCGGTCGGATCCAGAGATTACTTCTACTACTTGAAGACTTCTAAAGCTAAGTACCCGTTGGGGACTCTTTCTTGCCTCAGCCGATGTCAGAAAAAGTTAATAATTGTTTAACCTGTGGGAAACAAATACCTCATAAAGATTTCCACTCTTACTGCCTGCCCTGTTTAGGCCCAGCCCAGCAGCTTGTTCGTCCTGTGCTTCTTTCAACGGTCAGAGTTTGCAGAACAGTTTTTCGGTTCTGACTTTGCGTACATTATGCCGTCGGACCCTCCGACCGCATTCTGCCAAAAGCAAAGAAAAGACCGACACTCGCGGTCCGAAACCATGGTTAAGCAAACGAAAACTGATCAAACTACACCTGAAACTATCTCTACAACTGAGGTCCCTGCTAACACTCTTGAATCGGCCTCAGAAATTTTACCCACTACGGTGCTTACCACTGACTTATCATACACCATTCCCTTGGATGTCTCTACCCCAGCACGTGGTGCTGCTAGGCCTCCAGCAGCCATGTCCATTAAGGCCTTCGCCAGGGCTAAAGCAGCCAAGACTACTAAAACAGTGCCTGTTAAACCCCTTCCACCAGGCCCTCTGCCAGTTCTCAAATGCTTACCTTGGCAGAAGATTTAATTTCATTAATTAGAGGATCTCAATCTCACCCAGACAGGGCCTCTCAGCCCCAGAAAGAGACCTAGGGCAGAGCCCCTGAGCCAGTGTCCTCTGATGATTCTGCTGATGAATCAGACATAACTGACCAGCCAGAGGCTCCTTTCTCCAATTTTGAAGATTCTGACGCTGAAGAATCCATTCCAGCTGCTTCCCCTCCAGAAGAATTCTCCTTGGGGAAACCTTGCATGCCATGCGAGAACAGTTCCAATGGCAGCAACAGGATTTTTCAGACTCCAGGAAAAGACTTAGGACCTTTTGCACCTACCACAGCACAGGCCCTTAGCTATCCCTCCTGTTCTCTCTGTGGTGGATGATGCTTTCAATGATGCCTGCTCAGCTCGATTCTTTACCCCAGCCCCTGCCAAACCAGACAGATTTTACAGGGTGCCAGATACTCATCACCACCTCTACAAGGCCCCTCTTGCCGACCGAAACTATATCCCAGGGTCCCAAGGCAGTAGCGACTATAGCTAAAAACCCTGTTCCTTCTGAAAGGGAAGCAAGGTCATTAGACAGATGGGGAAAAAAGTTTACACTTCAGCCACTCTTTCAGCTAGAGCTTTAAATTGTCAGTTTCACATGATACAATACCAAGAGTTTATGCTTGACCAGTTAACTAAAAAGCTAACCACTGATGAATCTCTTGATAAGAATTATGTATTAGAAATGGTAAATAACATACAGCAGGTTAGTAACCATTCTTTAAAATGTGGCTATGATGCACTGGAGGCTTCATTTAGATCAGCCATGACTGGCACAGTAATTAGAAGGCATGCATGGCTAAAGGAGCAAGCTTTACCGGATCATGTTAAATCTAAATTGCTTGATGCTCCTATGGATAAATCAAGTTTGTTTGGTACACCTGCCCAGCAGGTTATGAAGAAAATGGAAGAAAAGGCAAAATCAGTCCAGACAGTTAAAGAATTCTTGCAGGTTCAACCCCCAAGATTTAGCAGGAACAGGCCTGCCAAAAATTGGTCCTTTCCTGACTCCACAAGACCTCAAAGGGGCAGGAATAGACGTTCCAGAGGCAGAAACCAATCCAGAGGAGGTGACGACAGTGGCAAGGTAACAACAGAGGCACAGAATCAACACCTGCCTCTACATCAACACAGCCACAGTGACTTAAACCTAAACCCGCCAACCAGGGAACAAATAGCAGCTCCTCTAGGCGGAAAGCTAACCTTATTTTCAAAAAACTGGCACCACATAACAAAGGACAAGTGGATTTTACGAACCATAGATCAAGGTTACCGGTTCCACTTCCACACTTTACCAGTCAAAAGAGGAATGCCAAACCTACCTCCAAATCAAAAAACAGAGGCTCTACAACAGATAATGGAATTAGCAAACATGAGAGCTGTGGAAAAAGTGCCAACAGCAGAGCAAGGAAAGGGGTTCTACTCCAGACTATTCCTAGTTCCAAGAAAGGAAAAAGTTGGAGACCAATTCTAGACCTGTCTACCTAAATACTTGCATCATTGTCCCAAAATTCAAGATGCTGACCCTACAGCAACTTCTTCCCATGCTGGGCAAGGAGTGTTGGCTGGTAACTCTAGATCTCAAGGAGGCATACCTGCACGTCCCCATTCGACCTATCTGCAGAAGATACCTCAGATTTCTTGCAGGATCAGAGCACTATCAATTCTCAGCATTGCCCTTTGGCTTATCTACTGCGCCCAGAGTATTCACAAAATGCCTGGCATCAGTAATCGCCCATTGCAGACTACAGGGAATTCAAATTTATCCATACCTGGACGACTGTCTGATACAAGGGGACAACAAAAGCAAGCTGACAACAGATTTACAAAGGGTCATTTACTTGATTCAAGCACTGGGATACACAGTCAATTTACAAAAGTCAAGGCTGATACCATCCCAGACAAGGACTTTCCTGGGAGCGGAATTGGACACAGTAAGGCAAATGGCATTCCTGACTACAGAAAAACAAAAAGAACTCCCTCTTTACTTCTTGGCACTAACAAATCTGAACAAGTTAACAGCAAGAAAGGTACTGCAGGCCTTGGGTTTCATGGCATCATGCATAATCTTGGTTCCATTTGCCAGACTACATATGAGAAAGCTTCAGTGGTACCTAAAGAATTTATGGTCCCAACACAGACACAGCCTAGAAACGGAAATTCCACTAATACCATGCTTAAAACAGGAGTTCCTTTGGTGGGCTCAATGCCAGTCAAACCCAGGCCTGCCGGTCAAGCAAGCCAGACCATCACAACAGATGCTTCAGACCTGGGATGGGGGCACATGCTGGACAAATGCGTGCAAGGATTGTGGACACAGGACCAACTTCACCTGCACATCAACCTAAAAGAAATGCTGGCAGTAAAACTGGCAATCCAAAAGTTCAGACCATTTCTCAAGGAAGGCCAGTTGATGATAAGGACAGACAACACCACAGTCATGTGGTACATCAACAAACAAGGAGGCACTCATTCCTACCCCCTATGCAGAATGACTTTGGAGCTGTGGACCCTGGCACTCAGCTACAACATCCAGTTACAGGCAATATTTGTACCAGGAAAAGAAAAAACTCTAGCAGATATGTTAAGCAGGACTACATCGGATGTCCACGAATGGCAGCTGCACCTGGACATCTTCAAGACCATCTCGAAGAAATGGGAATGCCTCAGATAGATCTATTCGCATCACCTCTCAATCACCAGCTCAAAAAATTCTGCACAAGGACATTCCACCCACTAGCATGGAAAGTGGACTCGCTCTCCTTCAGCTGGAAAGGACTAACAGCATATGCATTCCCACCTCTTCCTTGATACACAAAGTATTACTAAAAATCAAGGAGGAACGTCCAAGGATAATCCTGATAGCTCCAAACTGGCCAAGACAACATTGGTACCCACTGCTGAGGAGCATGTCTCGGAACAATATGTGGCCAATACCCCTGATGCCTTTGATGCTAACTCAGAACAACTACAGCACCATGCATCCAAACCTAAAAACGTTGCAACTGACTGCATGGAACATCACATAGCAGCTGCTAATCTGCAGCTTTCACAAAGAGTTAAAGACATTATTCTTGAAGCACGCAGACCTTCAACAAGAAGAAACTATGCTGGGAAATGGAAAAGGTTTGTCATTTGGAGCTCAGAAAGAGGTAAAGATGTATCAAACATAGATATGCCCAACATTCTGGAGTATCTGGCCGAACTACTTCATTCAGGCCTGTCCTATTCCTCCATCAAGATTCATGCATCAGCTATTTCAGCAGAATACAGCTTTGATCCACCTGTTTTTCACACCCTTTGCTCAGGCAGTTCCTCAGAGGAATCAAGAATGTAAAACCTCCAAGGAAACCACCATTACCAGCCTGGGACTTGAACTTTGTGCTAGAAAAATTGACTCTATCACCTTTTGAACCAGCAGCAACAGCAGACCTGCAACACCTGTCATGGAAAACTGCTTTCCTACTGGCAATTACTTCAGCAGGAGGGTTTCAGAACTACAGGCCTTAATGGCAGTGCAACCCTTTCTAATCTTCCACCAAGATAGAGTGTCCATGAGGACTAATCCTACATTTATGCCTAAGGTGGTATCCAGAGTGTCCTTAAACCAGGCAATCCACCTACCTACCTTCTTTCCCAACCCACAAAACAGAGGGAAAGAATACTGCATACCTTGGATGTACATAGACAGCTACGCTACTACTTGGACAGAACAAAAATAGCAGAAAGACTGACCAACTTTTGTAGCCTATGCAACAGGAAGGGAAGGAAAAGCTATTTCCAAACAGACAATCTCCAAATGGATAGGAAATTGCATACGATTCTGTTACTCCTTCCATGGAAAGCAAATTCCACAGAACATAAGACCTCATTCTACAAGGGCAACAGCCACTACCACAGCCTTCTTACGAGGAGTGGCTACCAAAGACATTATTGAGGCGGCTACTTGGACCTCCGTGCATACATTTGCCAAGCATTATAATTTACCTCTATATTCCAGATCCCGAGCAGGGTTTGCCACTGCTGTACTGCAAGGGATCCTAAACACACCATAATCTACCTTTATCCTCCTCCCTAGTTGGCTATGGTATTCTACCCAGTTGTTATGACTGCAGATGCATCCATGAAGGACATAGTACAGTTTTGTACCTACCATAAATGTAGATGTCCGAATTGGATAGCATCTGCAGTCAGGATTACCTCCCTCCTTCCCTCTGTGGTACTCCTAGGGTGTTTACCCTTCTAATAGCTAGCTAGTGGGGACTTCTTTCATGGTGTATTTGTTTGTATTTATGTACATACATGCTTATTTTTGTGTTTACCTCTATCTTTTGGAAACATTGGCATCTATCCAAAATTTTTAGCCTTCTAGAGGGCTTCTGGCATCTGGGGCAAGAAACACTGAAGAAAATGGCGAGGCTGATGCTTATATACCAAGACCAACAGAGATGACGGGTGAAGTGCGACATCAGCCGGACCCGGACTTTGGAATCCGGCCGACTGAAGGGCTGCCTGACGACAGGACAACCCAGTTGTTATGACTGCAGATGCTATCCAATTCGGACATCTACATTTATGGTAGGTACAAAACTGTACTTTGTGTACACTTATCATAAATGTAGATGTTCGAGTGTATTCACTGTTGCAGTCCTGGTTATCCTCCCTCCAGCCCCCTGACTTCTTTTGGCTATACCTCTATTCCTTTTTACTATGCTTAAAAGCTTTCTGGTGTACTTGCTTTTTTGTTGGAGCTATAACCTTGTGTATATATATTTAATTGCTTCCCATTAGGGGGCACCTGATATCTGGGGCAAGACAAAACTGATGTAATGGCATTGGCTGCATGCTTTATACCCCTGACTACCTGACGTCATGGAAGATGAGACCGCAACGGACACAAGGCTTTGATAATCAGGCCGACTGAGGGCTACTGCAAGCAGATAACCCAAATGTGATGACTGCAACAGTGAATACACTAACATCTACATTTATGGTAAGTGTACACAACTGTACTTTCTCTGAGGACTGATGTCCAGATTTCGCATGAAACTTCTACAGTGAACACTAGTGGTAGAATAGTCAGAGAAACGTCAGCCTCTTCACAGGATTCATCTGCATGTGTTCAGATACCATATATGATGGTAGATTATGAGCCAGTTATTCAGGGCAGATCCTTCTGTCTTACTTCTGTCAAAGCCACAGTTACCATGTATGAATCCCTTCTTTTGGGGTGGCTTATGAATGGAAGAGGCCAAACTTTACATCAGTGTCTTGGAGTTGAGTAGTCTTAACAGTGCAGGCTTTGCAGAACCACCTACCCCCCCCCCCCTCCAAAAAAAAAGGATGCGATAGCCATCTTCATGGCAGTTTGGTACATCACCAAACCTCTTTCCTAGGAAGCCATGAAAGTTTGGCATTGGGCAACGTCTTCAAACAGCTGTCTAGTAGCAGTGCATATACCTGGTATGGCCAATATTCTGGCAGACAAATTGAAGAAAACTATACTATTGCCTCATGAGTGGTCTTTCAAAAGCACAGTGACAATGGAGATTTTCAGTAGCTTGGGCCAACTTTGCTTTGACCATTTTGTTTTGTACCTCAATAAATCCAGAAGTTACTTTACCCTCAACCTAAAACAGGGACAGTCAGAGAGATGCTGTAGTCCATTTTTAGCCACCAGGTCTCCTTTACACTTTTCACCAATTCCCCTTATTACCAGATTAATTCAGAAATCCATGTAATACAAGATCAGGTAATCCTCATTGCCCCCTTTTGACCTTGGCACATGTGGTTCCCCTTTCTCTGACTTCATCTCAGACCATTTTTTTGTATCCTTTTCCAAGGCAAAGCTTGGATAATGTGTCTAAAATTATACTTTCAAAATTGTCAGCATTCATTTATAAGTCAAAAGAGCATTTCTTTGATGCTACGTCTAAGGCTCATTCTACCAGAACGATTGCAACTTCAACATTTGCAAAAAGAGTCCCCTTCACTGATATATGTGCTGTAATGACTTGGTCTACAATTCGTACCTTTGTATCTCATAAGTTAGATGTGCAGTCTAGAACTCGCAGCTTTTGGCTTGCCATACTTAGAAATATCTTTCCTCGAGTCCACCCAGATCCCGTTTCAGGTAGCTTGGAAATCTATCCCACATGTTGAATCAGAAGAAAATAGACCACATCGGATACAAAAATTATGTACTTTACAACACTATTAGATCTGTCTTGTCTTATTTTCATCTGGTTCAACTACCCTCCCTTCTCCCCCTTCCAAATTTTTATTTCCTTCTAGGGATCGACCAGACCTTGTCTGGACTCTTGTCTGCCCAGTGTTCCACTTTTCTGTGTAGTGAATTTTTCTCTTTTTCTGCATTATTTCTTACATTGTTTATGATCAATTGGATTCTGTCAGCAAACTCATTCTGAGGTAATTCAGACAGGCGAGGGAAATTGTGGGAAGGGGAGGAGTCAGAACTCACAGTTCCAATACCCTGGTATAAGGCACCGAGGTCTGATCCACCTGGATCCAACGTCCCACATGTTGAACCATATGAAAATAAGACAACACTGATCTAACATAAGTACATAACTTTTACATCTGATGTTTATCTGTGTTCATTCTGTACTTGTTGGGTTATCGGTTCTGTCCTCTGAACCGAGCCGGCCAATATCATGCTCACATCAGCCAAAACCTCTCAAGCCAAGGTCCTACCCAAAATGCTGTGCTCCCTGTCACCTCAGATCTCATTTGCCACGTTGCTGTACAGCCGTGTCAAGCCACTCTCTCATCTGTCTAATTTTTTGAAAGTTTATACATTATTCTTACTCTAAATTTTTCTCAAAGGTTTATTCTAATGTTTTCCTACCCTATCGCACACATTAGACTCTCTCCCTTTAGTCTTTTCCCATTATTACCCTCTTTTCTTACCTTGTGGTAATTCTCCATTACCATCATTGGTAATCCCTCCTTTCTCTTTTTACCCTTTTTTGGGTAGCCTTTCTTCTTTTTGGTACTGTTCTCCACACCAGTTATGTCGGATAAGAAAAGTAGCATTGGTTTCAAGCATTGTAAGGATTGCGGCCATAAGTTGCCGCTTTCCAGTGGCCATGACTTGTCTACTGTCTTAATGTCTCTGACTTGACTGTGGATCCTCCAAGTGAGATTTGTAAAATTTTCTCTGCCAGGACTCTCAACAAGGGGAAAAATAAGTTAATTTTGAAAGGTTGCCTGAAGTCTCCTTTCTCTGAGGCTATTTTGGGGTCTGAGGGCTCACCCCCTCCTGTTAAACCCCGCAAGAGGCGTTCTTCCTCCTCTTCATTGAAGTCACTCCCTCTGGCAATCACGGGGAGTCGACTCACAAGAAGGTGAAATGGATTACTACGGCACTGCCACCTGTAACCCTGTCGGCTCCAGGCTTGGCACCGCCCCAAATGATTCTGACTACAGCCTTGTCTCCTTTATCGATACCAGCACTGGAGTTTCCAGTGCAGACAAGTACGGTTTCGACAGCTCTGTCACAACCCTTAACAGCACCGTCATTACAGGTTCAGTCCCCTTTGGTGCCATTGGTACAGTCACCTTCGGCTCCAAGTTTGACTCTTCTGTACTCCACAGTGCAGACATTTTTGACACCGTGTGCTTCAGTGCAGTCCTCCTTGGCACCTTCCTTATTGCTGGTGCAGACACTTTCCACTATGGCACCGCACCCTTTGGGGCAGACCTTTGCCTTTACGGTGCAGACACCTTCAACTGCTATGGTGACATCCTCAGCGCAGACTTTTTTCCACACTGTTTTCTTCTGTGCAGACATCCTTGGCTCCGAGCTCTCCACCTATTGAATTAGCAAGGACCAAATATTCCCCTTCACTGGATCCTTTTGCTAGCAGTCAGTATAGTCCTTTCCTAGAAAGGCCAGAATTGCCATCCGCTTTCTCCATGAGGTCAACCAAGAGTGTCTCTGAACAGGATATGTTGTGGCTTGTCGACCAGTTGCTTGTGGCCAGAGGTCTCTCCCAACTGTCGAAGTCCATGTTCCCTCATTCACATGAATGTATATCTCCTCAAACCCCAACGTAGACTTCTATTCGAGTCTCTAAGCCTATTACTCCGACAGCAGCTTCCCTTCCTCCGACTCCAATTGTGGATCTCACTTTGGAACCAGAGTCATCCTTGTGGCTTTTGGTGCACTGGGCATCGGACTTTTCTCAGGCCAGTGGCTGTACCATTGGGGAGGTCATTCCTGGCTCCATGCCGTTTTTTTTCTATGGCACCTTCCAGGGATGCTCTCTCTTATGGTTCATGGTCCTCTTGAGACTCCTGGTCTGGGGGTGGGTTCATCGGGGCAGGTTGTGACCCCGGTTCCGAGCTCCCATCCCTCCTTGGGCAGGCCAGCCTTCCAGGCCATGGAGAGGGCACTTGCCTCCTCTGGCAAAGTTTACATGTCTGAGTCCTCTCCCTCCTCTGTGCCGCAACTGTCACAAGCTTCAACTGCCAGACACCGGGCACAAGAGCCTCAGGTTTCTTCTCCTCAGGGGACCCGTCTTTGCAGTCTTCCCCAGAACCTTCCACCGAGGAAGTACCCCACAAAGCATTGTGTAAGAGGAAGCACATGGACTCCACTGAGGAGTCATTGAAGATGCATATTTTGATGATTAGGAAGGGTCCCCACGGTCACCCACTGATGAGGTGTCCTTTGCTGATATCCTCGAGAACCTTAGACAGAGGGGTAACTGGAAGCCCTCTAATCCTTCCTCTGAGGAATTCATATTCCTGCAGGCTTTTCGTGCCTGGCCCCCTACCTCCTGGTTCACCCCGCCTGCTGATGAGCTCGTTCTGCGCTCATGGAAGGCCCCTGACACCCTGGAAGTGATGCCTAAGAGACCAGATAAAATATTATTGCCCCCAGCTGAGTATCCCCATTGGTCACGAGGTCTTCCAGTAGATGCTATGGTGGTGGCAGCTGCTACTAAGAAGAATTTGGCAGAAGAGAGCTAAACTGTCCATCTGCCCAACAAGGAGTCCCGGGCAATTGACAGATTAGGGAAGCATGTGTTTGCTTCATCTACCTTTGCCATAAGGTCTTTGGACTATTTGGCACATTTTACCAGGCTTCAGCTAGGTCTTATCAACCAGCTCTCTGAAACCTTGGCAGGAGCTGTTTCTGACGAAGTCCATGATAATGTGGCTTCTCAGAGTCCATTTCCAACTCTTCCATGCTTATTTCTCACGCAACGGAAGGGGCGGCTAGAGTGGCAGGCGCAGGTATAGTCACCAGACATGCCTGGATTTGCCTTTACAGACTCCTTTAAGGCTTCCTTCATGAATGCCCCCATAGAGGCAGCTTCTTTGTTTGGTCCTTAAGTCAAGGATACGCTGGCAAGGTGCGAACAAGATGGCAAGAACCCTGTCTGCCGTTGGTGTCATATACTTCACTCCTCAGTGATTCTACTCCAGAAATCAGAGGATCGGAAATATCTGGCACAAGAAATCACAGGGTTCTTTCCGGGATGCACATGCTGAGTTCTCCCCTAGAGGCAGAGGAGGGAACTCCAATGGAAGATGTCCCTTTTGGGGCAGAGGAGGTCCACGAAACCAAAGTTCCAGAGATTCTTTCTCTGGCCAACCCTGTCAGCGCTCCTGAAGCGTTGCCCGACTGCTCACCTCGTTTCTCCTTTTACCCCGCTGCCTGGCAAAAGATAAGACTCTTGGGTACAATGGATAATATCCAGAAGCTATCACATCCCCTTCCATCTTTGCCCAGTCTCATCAGGAGTATTACCTGATGCTCCACCCAGTCAAAGGGAAGCACTAGCACACGAAGTCCAAAAGCTGCTACAAGAGAGAGAGTCATCCAGATGGTCCCTCCAGACCAGATAGGATCCAGTTTTTACTCAAGATTCTTTTTAGTGCCAAAAAGACGGGACTGGAGACCAATTATGGATCTCCGTACACTAAATAAATTTGTAAAAACAGAGAAATTCTGCATGGTCATGGTTCAGTCTATCCTTCCTCTTCTGGAAGAAGATGATTGGATGTGCTCTGTAGATCTTCAAGATGTGTATTACCACATAAAAATGGACAAATGCTCAAGAAGGATACCTCCGCTTCTGAATAGGAGCCAGTCACTACTAGTTTCGAGCCCTGCCCTTCAGTCTCTCTACAGCCCCCAGAGTGTTTACAGAATGCATGGCAGTGGTTATTGCTTACTTGCAACTTCAAGGATTCCGGGTGTTTATCTAGGTGACTGGCTCCTCACAGCCCCCACCAAGTGTCTACTGGAAGAATCCCTGCAGTATACTCTCTTAACAGCTCGAAGTCTGGGAATCTCTTTAAACTGGGAAAAAACTAACACAACCACAACTCAGTCTTTGGAATTTATAGGGGTACTGTTGGACACAAGAAATTGCACAGCATCCCTTCCAGAACACAGGCTTCAGAGAATAAGACAAGTTCAGCTGCTGCTCTGTCACCACTAATCCCCAGCTCGATCTATACTCCAGCTATTGAGGTCAATGGCAACCTCGATTACCATTGTTCCTGTAGCCAGATTCCATGAGGCTCCTTCAGTGGCTACTTCTCACTCAGTGGTACCCTCTACAACATCCTTTGTCTTTTCAGATAAGTGTAACTCAGAGATCCAACACAAGAAACTCAGAGAGGCATGCTAGATTTACTTTGGTGGATGTCTCGAAATCCCCAACAATGGTCTTGCCCTTTCAACCCCATCAGCTGATTGCCATGGGTGACCACGGATGCCTCCCTGATGGAGGGGGGGGTGGGGGCTATGTCAGGGAAACTCGGTCCAAGGCACCTGGTCGGAGACAGAGGCCCTTTTGCACATCAGTGTCCTGGAACTGAGGGCGGTGCTTTTAGCATTGCAAGCATTTCTCTCCATCTTTCCATCAGGGACTATTGCGATCCAGTCAAACAACATATCAGTGGTGTAGTACATCAACAAACAGATTTTGCCCGTTATGCCAAGAGGCCTTGAGAATATGGCAATAGACAATAGCTTACAACTGCTTTCTAACTGCAACACACATTCCCGGGAGCTGCAACGAGATAGCGGACAAATTGAGCAGGTGCATTCTACAGCCTCACGAGTGGTCCCTCAATCCTCTGATAGCAGCAAAAATCTTCAACCGCTGGGTCCAGCCTTGCTGCGACCTATTTGCCTCCCCAACCAACTACAAGTGCAGCAACTACTTTGCCCTGATTCCCCCCTCGGGGATAGTCACCAAGGGGCGCTCTGGTCCACGCTTGGCCCTCGGGTCTTCTTTATGCTTATCCTCCTCTCCCCAATTTCTAAAGAAAGCACGACAGTTGAAGAGCAAAATGATCCTCATTGTTTCATATTGGCCTCGACAAGTCTGGTTTCCCTTCCTCTGGCCTCACCTGCTAGATCAACTGTGGATCCTCAATATAACAACCCTGAAACTGACAGCTTGGTTTCAACACTTTCAATGATTGCCAGGCATGAAAACCTTTTGTCTCCTGTGCGCGCAGTATTTTTATTGCATCTCATAAATCGTCTACCAGACTAATTTATCTTAAATGGAAAAGGTTCTCCCTATGGCAGCAAATAAACAATTTAGACCCCTTGTCAGCCCCAGTCTCTGTGGTATTGGATTACCTATCACATCTTTTCCACTCTGGGGTGTCTGCCTATACTATCTGCGTACATTTAGCTGCCATCTCAGATTTTCTTATTGGTTTTCAAGATTCTTCACTTATGTCACACAGACTCTGTAAGACAGTCTTGAAAGGGGTTATCCACCTAAAACCTCCCTTTAGAGAACCCGTACAACCTTGGGATTTGACCTTGGTTCTACACGCTCTAACAGCTTTTGAACCTGCTTCTTTATGTGACGTAAAATATTTCTCTTGGAAAACTTTGTTTTTAATTGCAATTACATCAGCCAGGTGATTGTCAGAACTTCAGGCCTTATGCATCAAACCTCCCTATCTTATCTTCCATAAGGATAGGGTATCATTGAGAACTAATTCTACCTTTTTACCAAAAGTGGTGTCTGAGCGATCTATCAGCCAATCTATTGACCTTCCAGTGTTCTTTCCTAACCATTCTAACAAAGGATAGTATTGCCTGCACTCCTTATATGTTCATAGGCAAATACGATTTGATCTGGACAGAACAAAACCTACCCGTAATTCAGACCATCTGTTTCTGGCTTTTTCTGGACCTAGAAGGGGTCATCCTGTATCAAAAGTTACATTGGCTTCATGGTTGAGAAATTGTATTACCTTTATCTACAACAAAAACAATCTCACCTTGCCTCAGAGTCAAAGCACATTCTACAAGATCTATGGCAACTTCATCAGCTTTCCATGCTAAGGCTTCCTTCAATGATATTTGCTCAGCTGCAACTTGGGCCAAGCCTCATACCTTTATTCTTCATTACAAATTGGACTTGGCCTCCAGAGGTAGAGCTTCGTTTGGCTCCATGGTGCTCAGGAATGTCCTTCCATGTGGGCCACCCAGGAATACAGGTAGCTGAGGAATCTGTCCCATCAGTAAGGAATGAACTAAGATTAACATCATCAGATAAAGAAGTTATGTCTTACCATAACCTTCCATCTGTGTTGTTTATCTTCATTCATTCATTAGTTCCCACCCTCCGTCCCCCATCCTGAGGTTCTTGATTGATTTCATGTACGCCTTTATTGTAGGTCTGTCATGACCAGAGGTAGCCTCTACTTTTATCTATCAACTTGCAAACTCAATCTGAGGTAGCAAAGCATTCTGGGTAGGACCTTGGCTCCAGAGTTTTTGGCTGACGTGAGCTTGATGTTGGCTGGCTCAGTTCCGAGGACGGAACCAATAACCCATCAATAATGAACTGAATGATCAACAACAGATGGAACGTTATGGTAAGATGCAACTTCTTTCTCTCCATGCTCTACATTATGGCCAGATGCTGCCACTAGAGCTGGATCTGCTAACTTAGAACATAGGAGCCACTATACACTCTCCATCTGACAGTTCTAAAATCAACAAGGGTAAATGATATGATTCTCGTATCCTATAGAAAAAAAATTTAAAGGACATCGTACAAATCCTCAGAGGAGCAAGAAAGACCTAGCACTACTTGGGTAATGTTCTCTTACTGCCATTTGACCAGTACGTAGCAACCATTGCAAGCCAGAATACCCTTAGTCCTTGCTACCTTACAGAACTCTACTCTCTTAAAGCATATCTTTTGCTTTTGTCAAGATACATGTCTCTGCTTTTCCAGCCTGATGTTCATCGTGCATACAGCTGCAGTAATAACAGATGGGTTCTCCTGCCGTCAGGCGGGTCCTCGGTCGGCCGAATTCCAAAGTTTAGGTCTAGCGTCGGTTGTCGTCGCTTCTTCCCTGACGTCAGTGCGACAGGGGGTATAAAAGAACCAGCCGACGCCATTTTCTTCAGTCTTTCTTGCCACGCGGTGCCTGAAGCAGAAGCAGTTCGCAAGTGCCGGTCGGCCAGCTCCTGAAATTACGAACATTTGGAAACCGAACTCTTCTTGAAAGCTAAGTACCCCATTGGGGAAACTTTTCTTGCCTCAGACCGATGTCAGACAAAGTTAATAATTGTATTTCATGTGGGAAGCAAATACCGCATAAGGATTTCCATTCCCTCTGTATACCTTGTTTAGACCCAGACCACGACGTCTCGGTCTGTCGCTTTTGTGCTGCATTCAACAAACGCACCATTAAGCGTCGGGCGGAGTTCGCCCAGCATTATTTTGGAAAAACATTTAACTATGTTATGTCGTCGGATACTCCGACTACAGTTTTGTCTAAAAAACACAAAGATAAGGACCGACACACGAGGTCCGCGGCCTCTACCGACACCACACCAAAGCCGACTACATGTGGTCCGGTTCTCAGCGAGGCACCTACGCAGCCCCTGACTACCGACGACACTTCATTGGCGGTGTCTCCTGTGCCCGAGGTCGCAGGCTCCTCGGCCCACACCCAGACTACAGATACCGAAGCCACTCCTGGAGTTGAACCTCAAAATGTGGATAGGTCTACCTCCACTCAGTGTCTTCAGACCTTCCTCTTCCTTTTAGGCCTTCACTAAGTCTAAAGCAGCCATGCATTCTAAGAGACAAGCTACACAGGGCCCATCCCCAGGCCCCATGCCTAAAAAACAGATGCTTAAAATGGCTGAGGATTTAATTTCTCTTTACAGGGGTTCTCAACCTCCACCGGACAAAAGGCCCAGAGTGGAGGAAGAATCCCCCTCCTCTGATCAGGGCTCCATTATTTCAGAGCACTCTGATGATCAGGAACATTCTTACCTACCTTTTATCCTAATCCACAAAACAAAGGGGAGCGATTACTACATTCCTTGGACATCCACAGACAACTACGTTATTATTTGGACAGAACAAACCCTATCAGAAAATCAGAACAGCTCTTTGTGTCCTATGCTGTAGGAGCTCAAGGAAAGCCAATTTCCAAACAGACAATCTCAAAATGGATAGCCCACTGCATACGCTTTTGCTATTCTTTTCATGGCAAAACTGTACCTACAGGCATCAGATCTCACTCCACAAGGGCCACAGCTACCTCCGCAGCTTTCCTCAGAGGAGTTCCTACCAAAGATATTTTGGAAGCAGCCACTTGGAGTTCTGTGCATACCTTCTCCAAGCACTACCACCTACCATTATACTCCAAAACTAGAGCAGCCTTTGCCACTGCAGTCTTGCAGGGCATCCTAGCTCCTCCTAGTTCCACCTAGTGCCTACCACCCCTTTCTTAGCTTTGGGATACTACCCATCTGTTATGACTGCAGCTGTATGCACGATGAACATAGTACAGTTTTGTACCTACCATAAATGTAGATGTTCGAGTGCTAATACAGCTGCAGTCCAGGTTTCCCTCCCTCCTTCCCCTCTTGGGACAGGCCTATTGGCAAACACCTCCTCATACATCCATCCTGATTGGGGTATTCATTTATGGTGTATTTGCTTGCAACTACTGTATTTTGATTATATTGCATTGCTTTATTATATAAATTTATGTATTGCCTTCCTTCTGGGGGCACCTGACATCTGGGGCAAGAAAAACTGAAGAAAATGGCGTCGGCTGGTTCTTTTATACCCCTGTCGCACTGACGTCGGGGAAGAAGCGACGACAACCGACGCCGGACCTAGACTTTGGAATTCGGCCAACCGAGGACCTGCCTGACGGCAGGAGAAACCCATCTGTTATGACTGCAGCTGTATTAGCACTCGAACATCTACATTTATGGTAGGTACAAAACTGTACTTTCGCATGTGCACCCGTTATTATTGTTAGACCCTACTGAGAAACCGTTCCTCAAAGGTATCATCCATATGAGGCCTTCAAGGAGGACCCTGCTCCTGTTTGGGATCTCAGCTTTGTCTTGGAAAAACGCAGTCTACCTCCCTTTGAGCCTGCTGCCTGCACTGACCTGAAATTCACCTCTTGAAAATCAGCATTACTTGTAGCCATAACCACAACCAGGATTATTTCAGAATTACAGGCTCTCGTGCAAGGAATCATTTCTGATTTTCCATAAGGACTAATTTACTTGCATCCAAATTATTCCTTTCTATCTGAAGAAATGTCCAAGGTGTACATGAATCAAGCCATCTTCTTTCCTAACCCTCAGAGTAAAGGGGAGTGCAAGTCCTGTATCACCTGGATGTCCACAGACGATTCAGATTTTATTTACAGAAAACTAAGAACCTTTAAAAATCTGACCAGCTGTCTGTAGCATTTGCAAAGAATAAAAAAGGTTGTGTATCAGACTATGGTTATTTCTAAATGTATCACCTATTATTGTACACACTGTGAAAAGCGGACATCTTGCTGCATTAGGACTCCTTTCCAAATGGCTACAACTACTGCTTTTATGAGTGGAGTATCTGCAGACAGCATTCTTGAGGCAAACACATGGATGTTCATCATGCATACAGCTGCAGTAATCACATATGGGTTCTCTGCCGTCAGGCGGGTCCTCTGTCGGCCGAATTCCAAAGTCTTGGTCCGGCGTCGGTTGTTGTCGCCTTCTTCCCTGACGTCAGTGCGACAGGGGTATATAAGTATTAGCCGACGCCATGTTCTCTAGTCTTTTTTGCCGCGCGGTGCCCGAAGCAGAAGCAGTTCACACGTGCCGGTCGGCCAGCTCCTGAATTTACGAAAAATTGGAAACTGAAGTCTTCTTTAAAGCTAAGTACCCCGCTGGGGAAACTTTTCTTGCCTCAGACCGATGTCAGACAAAGTTAACAATTGTATTTCTTGTGGGAAGCAAATGCCGCATAAGGATTTCCATTCCCTCTGCATACCTTGTTTAGGCCCAGACCACGACGTCTCGGGCTGTCGCTTTTGCGCTACTTTCAATAAACGCACTATTAAGCGTCGGGCGGAGTTCGCCCAACATTATTTTGGTAAAGCCTTTGATTATAAAATGTCGTCGGATACTCCGACTACCGTTTTGTCCAAAAAACGAAAGGACAAGGACCGACACGCGAGGTCCGCGGTCTCCACCGACACCACGCCAAAACCGGCTGCACGTGGTCCGGTTCTCAGACGCCTATGCAGTCCCTGACTACCGACAACACTTCATTGGCGGTGTCTTCTGTACCCGAGACCGCTGGTACCTCGGCCCTAACTCAGACTACAACCACCGAAACCACTGTGAGTGTTGAGCCTCCTAATGTGGACAGGTCCACTTCCACCTAGGGTGTATTTAGACACTCTTCTTCCTTTTCCATTAAGGCCTTCACTAAGTCCAAATCAGCCATGCATCCCAAGAGGCCTGTTGCACAGGGCCCATCCCCAGGCCCCATGCCTAAAAAGCAGATGCTTAAAATGGCTGAGGATTTAATTTCCTATATCGGGGGTTCCCAACCCCCCTCCAGACAAGAGACCCAGAGTGGAGGAAGACTCTCCCTCTTCTGAACAGGGCTCCATTTTCTCAGAGCATTCTGATGTGGAGGAACACTCGTACTCCCCTTATGAAGATTCTGATGCAGAACAGTCCATTCCTTCTGTATCTCCCCCAGAGGATTTTTCTTTTGGGGAAACCTTGCACACCTTGAGGGAGCACTTCCATTGGGAAGGCCAAGACTATTCTGATGCCAAGAAAAGGCTTAGGGAATTTCTTTTGTTACCTCAACACAGACCTCTGGCTATTCCTCCTGTCCTGGACATACTTGATGATGTTTACTCGGAGGCTTGTCTCAATCCGGATTCCCTGCCTCTTGCACCAGTCAAACCTGACTGGTATTACAGAGTCCCTAACTCTCACCAATTTCTTTTCAAAAGCCATAATGCTGACCCTGAGACCATTTCTCAAGGCCCCAAGGGAATGAAGGCCTCTACTGCCAAGAATCCACTACCTTCTGAAAGGGAATCTAGATCCTTAGAAAGGTGGGAGAAAAAGGTATACACCTTGACCACCCTAGCCATGAGGGCCTTAAATTGTCAGTTCCATATGCTTAAATATCAGCAGTTTCTGTTATCTCAATTAAGAAACAAAATATCTCAACCTGAACAACCAGATTTGAAGGATTTGCAGGATATGATACATAGTGCAGAACAAGTGGGTAAACACACCTTACAATGTGGTTATGATGCCTTAGAGGCCTCAAGTAGAGCCGCTGCTACAGGAGCAGTCATTCGTAGACATGCGTGGCTTAGAGAACAAAGCTTGCCTGATCATGTTAAAGCTAAACTGCTAGATGCTCCTTTACAAAAGGGTGTGCTATTTGGTACTAATGCTGAGGAGATGCTACGCAAAATGGAAGAAAAAGCTAAATCTATGCAAACTGTCAAGGCTTTTCTACAGGTACAGCCACCTCGTTTTAGTAGAAATTGGCCTTCAAAAAATTGGTCCTTTCCAGCCACAGACAAACCCCAAAGAGGTAGATACAGGCGCTCAAGGGGCAGAGGACAATCTCAAGGATCATATAGAGGCAGGCAATGGCCAACTCAAGCACCAAGAGGTGGTGAAGACAGTGCACAACAATACAGAAAGCAAACCCAATGACTTCCCCCTTTTCATGCCAAGCAAATCTCAGCTGGCAGCTCCCTTTGGTGGAAAACTGGCACTATTTTCAGGAAATTGGCATATTATCACAACAGACAAATGGATCCTGGACATATTAAACAGAGGCTACAGATTTCATTTTCACACTCTTCCAAAAATGAGAGGCATGCCAAACCTGCCACACAATCAAAGCGCAGAGGCACAAATACAAATTACAAAACTCATGGACATGAAAGCCATTCAGGAGGTTCCGACTCATGAACAAGGACAAGGTTTTTATTCCAGACTTTTCCTGGTACCAAGAAAAGGAACCGACTGGAGACCCATTTTGGACTTATCCATCGTAAATGCATTTCTACTCGTACCAAAATTCAAGATGCTCACATTACAGCAGCTTCTTCCCATGCTGGGCAAGGAGTTTTGGCTGGTAACATTGGACCTCAAGGAGGCATACCTGCATGTCACAGTCAGACAAAGCTGCAGAAGATACCTCAGATTTCTTGCAGTTTCAATCCACTATCAATTCTCTACATTGCCCTTTGGCTTATCTACTGCGCCCAGAGTATTCACGAAATGCCTGGTATCAGTAATTGCCTACTGCAGACTTCAAGGGATACAAATTTACCCTTATTTGGACGACTGCCTGATCCAAGCAGACAGCAAGCACACTCTTCTGGAACATCTGGCTTATGCAACACGGTTATTGAATTCTCTGGGATACACAATCAACAAAGAGAAATCCAGGCAAATACCATCTCAGAAAATAACTTTCCTGGGTGCCAACTTGGACACAAACACCTAGATGGCCTATCTTACGCCAGAAAAACAAGGGCAACTAACTCAGTACTTCAAAACACTAGCAAATTGTACCAGGCTTACTGCAAGGAAAATCCTGCAGGCTCTGGGCTTCATGGCATCTTGCATTCTTTTAATCCCATGTGCAAAGTTGCATATGAGAAAACTTCAGTGGTACCTAAACAGCCTATGGTCTCAACACAGCCACAATTTGGAAACAATAATACCAATAATTCCGTGTTTGCAAAAGGAATTTCTGTGGTGGGCCCAAGCATGTCAGACAAACACAGGTCTCCCATTCTGCAATCCTCTAGCAAATCAAGTCATCACAACAGACGCCTCAGATTACTCCTGGGGGGCGCACATGACAGGCAGGTGCATTCAGGGCAAATGGTCCCAAAAGGAAAAGCACCTTCACATCAATCAAAAAGAAATGCTAGCAGTAATAAATGCAATTACAGCATTCAAGGACCTCCTGCATCCAGGGCAATTATTGATGAAACAGACAACACCACAGTGATGTGGTACATAAACAAGGAGGAACACATTCATATCCCATGTGCAGACTAGCCATGACACTTTGGAACTTGGCTGTGGAATGGCAAATCTAACTTCAAGCACAGTACTTGCCAGGTTTGGAAAACACGCTGGCAGACAATCTAAGCAGAAATATGACAGACCCACACGAATGGAAGCTGCATCCACAGGTGTTTACAAAGATAATCCAAGCATGGGGAAGGCCAGACCAGATCTCTTCGCCTCCCACAGGAACCATCAACTGGAAAAGTTTTGTTCAAGGACTTTTCATCCAAAGGCCTGGAGGTGGACGCCCTTTCATTCAGTTGGACAGCATGGACAGTGTACGCTTTCCCACCTCTGCCTCTTCTACCCAAGGTGCTCTTGAAAGCAAGAGCAGACAGACCGAAGATGATACTGATTGCTCCAGACTGGCCAAGACAGCACTGGTACCCACTCCTAAGGAGCCTAACACATACTCCTCCCTGGCCTCTACCTCTAATGCCTCTTCTGCTAACTCAGCACAGCTACAAAACTCTTCACAGTCAGCTGAAAACACTCAATCTTGCTGCATGGAAAATTCCTTAACACCACAGCAGACCCTACTCTCCAAAGAGGTTCAGGATGTCATTCTGGAGGCCAGAAGGCCATCTACTAGGAAGACTTACTCCGTAAAATGGAAACTGTTTTGCTCTTGGAATAAGAAAAAGGCCAGGACCCTAGAAAACTGAATTTGCCTCAGGTATTACAGTATCTAGCTGAGCTGCTGAACCGTGGACTTTCATTTTCCTCCATAAAAATCCATGCCTCAGCCATTTCTGCAGAATTCAACACGGATCCACTGTTATTCTCTCACCCACTTTTAAGACAATTCCTCAGAGGGGCTAAGAATATAAGACCACCAAGGAAACAACCAGTGCCAGCCTGGGATCTTAATTACATTCTAGAAAAATTAACATTGCCTCCCTTTGAACCAGCTGCCTCAACAGATTTGCAATATTTGTCCTGGAAAACAGCTTTCCTTCTGACCATTACCTCAGCTCGTAGGGTTTCGGAACTACAAGCCCTCATGGCTGTGCAGCCCTTTCTTATCTTCCATCAGGACAGGGTTTCCCTTCGAACCAACCCGTCATTTATGCCTAAAGTGGTATCCAGGGTAGCTTTAAATCAAGCCATACACTTACCTACCTTTTACCCTAATCCTCAAAACAAAGGAGAAAGGCTGCTACATTCCTTAGACATCCATAGACAGCTACGTTACTATTTGGACAGAACAAAGCCTTTCAGGAAATCACAACAACTTTGTGTCTTATGCTGTAGGAGCTCAAGGGAAGCCTGTTACCAAACAGACAATCTCTAAATGGATAGGCCACTGCATACGATTTTGTTACTCCTATCATGGGAAATCTGTCCCTGTAGGCATCGGACCACACTCCACCAGGGCCACAGCTACCTCTACAGCCTTCCTCAGAGGAGTTCCTACCAAAGATATCTTGGAGGCAGCCACTTGGAGTTCTGTACATACCTTCACAAGACACTACCACCTGCCTTTATATTCCAAAACTAGAGCAGGCTTTGCTACTGCTGTGTTGCAGGGCATTCTGGCTCACCCCAGTTCTACCTAGTGCCTACCACCCTGTGCGTAGCTTTGGGATTCTACCCATATGTGATTACTGTAGCTGTATGCACGATGAACATAGTACAGTTTTGTACCTACCATAAATGTAGATGTTAGAGTGCTAATACAGCTGCAGTACAGGTTTCCCTCCCTCCTTCCCCTCTAGGTATAGGACTAGTGGCTAACACCTCCTCATACAACATATTTTGGGTTATCCTCATATGGTGCATTTGCTTGCAACTACTCATTTTTTGATAACATTGCATTGTTTGTATATATCATATATATATATATATATATATATATATATATATATATATATATATATATATATATAATTTATCTATTGCCTTCCTTTTGGGGGCACCTGACATCTGGGGCAAGAAAGACTGGAGAACATGGCGTCGGCTGTTACTTATATACCCCTGTCGCACTGACGTCAGGGAAGAAGGCGACAACAACCGACGCCGGACCAAGACTTTGGAATTCGGCCGACCGAGGACCCGCCTGACGGCAGAGAACCCATATGTGATTACTGCAGCTGTATTAGCACTCTAACATCTACATTTATGGTAGGTACAAAACTGTACTTTCTTTCCACCTTTTTCAGATGCTGTAGTTTGCAGCACCAAAGGTTAGGACAAGATTTCCTTCTGCAGGGGCAGATCTCCTCTGTCCCATTTTCTGTCCAATCAACGCTTTCTCTATAGCTCTTTTTCTTCCTAAAGGTCATTACTGCAGCAGTAAAATATGGAGCATAGTACATTTTTTTTGTATCTACATCATAAATGTAGATGTTCCAGTAAGTATATTCGGTATTGCAGTGCCTCTTTCCTCCTTACACTCCTCACTTCTTGACTACCCATGATGGGTTGTGGTTGGGTGCCCTTGTATCCACCACTTTTGGGCCCCTTCACCAGCCCCAGTTTGGTTCCCCTCTTGTTCTCTTTCCATTCTTACTATGGAGACTCTGCCGGGCAGGTTACCCTCCTGCCTGGCAGCAGGAAGTGTGTGACTGTTGTTAAGGGATGAAAAGGACCTGGATAATGACTACTCATACCCTGATTTGCTAATATTGGAGGCAAGTGTGTCCGCTGGACCTGGTGTGGAGGGTTGAAGTATCTGGTATTCAGGCTGGCTAAAGGGCTTCCAAGGCAGGAAATCCTAAATGTTAATGCTGTAGTGAAGAGACTGAAAAACCTGCAGTTATGGTACTTGTGTGGACCTCTTTACGCATACAAAACAGTCGATGCCCTCCTATTCTCATGTTGCAGTATTCTTCCTGTGGGATCCTCCACCTCAGGTGAACCGAATGTCAGCTACTATGCAAAAGCTTAAGCCTGGTTGCTGCTGGTGTGTGGGCCGTCACACATAGGGCCATTAACCAGGGGCCTTAAATGTGATGTCTGCACGCACAGACCTCAGAACTTTAATGCTGCAGTCGAACATCAGATCAGTCACTTCGCTTCTCTCCTTCAAGATGCCTAAAGTTAAGTACCCCATTGGGGAGTTATTTTTACTTGAGCTTAGGTGGTTTGTCTGCTCTTAGCTAATGTTTGCTAAGAAAGGTAAATGCAGATGGCGGACGTCAAATCCCGCATAAAGACTCCCATGACCGTTGCGTATTCTGTTTAGGCCAGGAACATGACCATACCTCCTTCACCATCTGCCAATCTTTTGTCCCCAAAATGCTCAGAAGCCGTTTCTTCCCTCAATTTGTATTTAGAGAATCAGTGGCTAAGAATTTAACGTTCAGAATGGATCCAGAGTAGTCTACCCAGGTGGAACCGCCAAGAAAAAAGGCTAAAGTTTCAAGGCCTACCACCTCTGCTCCTCCATCGCACGGCCCGCCAGCAATCGATATAGGGTTTGAGGGACATCCGCTAGAACGGTATACTTCTGCGACTATCTTTGAGGAAGCTGCTTCTGAAGTACCGGCAGGCACATCCACGTATGTTATTCCAACGTCTGTTATTACCGAAATCTAGGGGGAACCAGGCACCACCGGATGATCTTCCGTGATCCAGGATTCCGATTTTCTCTTCCCTGCCCACAACTTCTCCTAAAACATCTCCTTTGAAAAGGAGACAAAAGACCAGGCATCTGTCTGCTTTTTTTGAATGGGCAACCAGACTGGCAGTCCTTCACACAGTGCTTGATGCAGCCCTTCATGGGCCCATAGGCTTTCAGCCTCCTCAGCTCCCACTATACCTGTACTTTGTCCAAGACCTGCTTCAGCCACTTCTATCCTTCCTTTTCTCAGGAGGAAGAAACCTTATCCTCTTCCTCTGATGAGTTAATTATGTACTCATCCCAAATAGCTTCCCCCTTGGAATACTTTTCCCCTGATGATGATTCCATTGAGGGAGACTGCCCTCCAGAAGATATTACATTTGGGGAGACTGTAACAAAAATGAGGGAGTATTTTAAATTGGATACTACCCAGATGACAGAAACTCAGATAACTTGAGCTGCTTCAGGTTGAGTCATCCTCCCCATCAGCCATCGCTCCGGTGATCCCTGCACACCTTGATGCATTTGCATCAGCATCAAAAACCCTGACTCTCAACCACCTGCTCCCAAGAGATCGGATTGCTTCTGCAAGGTCCCTGATGACCACAAATTTCTAGTAAAGCCCCTCTTGACAGACCCTGCAGTGATGCATGTGGTCCCAGATAAAAAGTGTAGACTTATTCCATCCTCATCTCTCCTACCTTCAGACAAGGATAGCAAGCTAATGGACAGGCTTGGCAAGATGATGTACACCTCTTCCACCCTAGCTTTCAGGGCAATTAATTACCAAACCCATATGGTAAAATATGCCATGGATTTGGCATCTCAGGCTTCATCTTTGCTGTCCCCCTTGCCTGGCTCTCCTAACAAGACAGAAGTAGCATCTAAACGTTCCCTGGCATCATAGTCTTCCCTTTGGGAAACGGTCTGTAGAGCTGTTTTAAGAACCTACAGGAGAAGAGTTAAGAACTCCAAGATATTAAACTCTTACTGGTCTCCCCAATACCAAAATATTACAGAAATTGCCCTGCTCCGACCTCCTGTGTCCGAAGAGCCCCCGCCACTGCCACCTCTTCATCTTCCAGAGATAAAAAAGGAACAAGGAGACACTCCTCCTCTAGGACGGTCCCTTCTCAGCCCACCTACAGACAGCCCTTTCAGGACAGAAACAGTAGCAACAATGCATTACTGCCTCGATCACCTTCCCCTTTCATCTGCCTCTCTTGCTGTCTGCCTCTCTGGAAAGAAATCACCTCAGACTGCTGGGTTCTGGCAGTAGTGGAAAAAGGATATTTCCTGTCTTGGCAGGAAAAGCCCACACCACAGGGCATTCCCTTTCCACCCAAGAACCAACTTCACCTTATTCCTCCATTATCCAGGACCTTCTTGCTCAGGAAATCATAGAACCTGTTCCACCAGGCCAAGAAGGAAAATGTTTCTACTCCAGGCTATTCCTGGCACCAAAAAAGGATGGCCCTTGGAGGCCTGGATTTATCTATCTTAAACCTCTTTCTGAAAGTCCCTTCCTTCAGAATGCTATCCCCTTCCAATACCTGCTTCCACTATTGCCACCCAGGGCCTTCATGGCCACTTTGGACTTGAAGGAGGCTTACCTCCACATGCCCATACATCTAATCCACAGGAAGCGTACCTATGTTCGCTGGATCCTGTTCACATTTTCAATTTACTGCCTTGATCTTTGGTTTATCCACTGCACCAGGGGTCTTCAAGTGCCTAGCTCCAGCCATAGCTAACTGCAGGACCAATAGGTTCATAGGTAGGTACTAGGCTATCGGCCCAAGGGCCTACGTAAGTCTTGCCAACAAGGTTCCCTGGCTTACGCCACCCAAGAATTTTATTTTCCTGTGCCACTGTCGAGCAGAGACACAAGTGATCCCCGGGGTGTATTTCATATTTCCCATCCACTCATCAAGATTTTTCTTGGAGTGCTAATGAAGAACTTTGCTTGACATAGATGGGTAGCCTGTTCCAGAGTATGGGAAGTCTCTGGGACAGGAATCTATCCCTCCAGCATGTCCTGTTTATTGTGGTGACGAGGTTTAGGTCCCTAGAGCATGTAGCTCTGAGGGATTGGGATTTCTTTAGATGTAGCATGTCCAACAGCTCTGGGTTTGACATAGCTTTATATGTTGGTGTTGGTGTTTATATACCAATGGCATTCAAATCTATCCCTACCTGGACGACATGCTCATTCTTGCAGAAGAGGAAGACACCCTCAAATGTCATCTACAGTTCTCCGTGTCTCTGCTACAGGGGTTGGAATTCGCACTCAACCTCACCAAATCATCCCTGTCCCCAGATCAGGACAAAATCTTCCTGGGATGCAGGATTCAGACAGACCCGATGAGGGCCTTCCTCCCTCAGGACAAGGTAACTTCCCTGATCAATCACTTCCAGGGCCTCCTTCATGTCGACCACTTGTCAGCCAGACATTTCATGTGCCAACTAGGCCTTACGGCAGCCACAATACCTATGCTGCCACTAGTCAGGATGCACATGAGAAAGTTACAGTGGTATTTAAAGAATGTGTGGTCCCGACAAAACCACCCTCAAGACTTCCAAATACCCTTCCTACCTTGCCTAAAAACAGAATTGAAGTGATGGGTTCAACAGATACAGTTGAATCCAGGTCTACCCCTTCGACCCACCACACCAACTCAAATGCACAGAGATGCCTCAGATCTGGGCTGAGGAGCTACCATGAATGGTCTCAAAGTGCAAGCCCACTGGCAAACAACCCGCCTGAGAAAACACAGCATAAGGGAGATGACAGCAGTTCACTTAGCCCTGAAGGCCTTTCTCCCTCTCTTACAACCAGGCTCTCTACATATCTTCACAGACAATACCACTGTTTTGTGGTATATCAGCAAACAAGGGGGGAACCGGGTCCTACCTTCTCTGCAAGCTTGCAGTGTAAATTTGGGAGTTAGCCTCTCGGAACAGCATATCTCTACAGGCAGTCTATATCCCATCCCAGGACAACCACCAAGTGGATGGTCTCAGCAGATCATTCTCTCTGCATCACGAGTGGATGCTACACATAGAGGTATTCCTAGACATTGTCCACCAATGGGGCACAGTACAAATAGATTTATTTGCCTCTCCGCAGAACAGACGGTTGAGAAACTTTTGTTCCAGGGATCCTTCCCACTAGCTTGGAGAGTGGATGCCTTCACCATCTCATGGAGGGGACTGTTTCTGTAGGCCTTCCCTCCATTTCCTCTCATTTAGTCCTGAAAATCAGGAGGGACATGCCAAAAATCTTGCTAAAAAATATTGGCCAAGGCATCATTGGTTCACTCTTCAGTCCCTCACCAAGGGCAATCACCACAAAGTTGCCCCACAAGGTGGACCTGCTCACACAGAAGGGAGCTCTCATCCATCCACACCTGGAGATACTGTGCTTAACCCTCTCGGTGATAAACTTCTAGTCCCCTTCAGATACCGCTGCACCAAGGACGTGCTGTCTATCCTGTAGGAGGCCAGGAAACCCAGCAGAAGAAGATCCTACATTTCCAAATGGGAAAGGTTTTCCAAATGGTGTCTCCAAAGACATAGGGACCCCTTTCAAGCGGATGTTTCTCTAGTCTTAACCTGTGGGTGTGAGCTCATAAAGGCAGACCTTTATAATCTTCAGTGAAAGTTCACTTATCTGCCATCTCTGCCTGCTTACCCTTGGACTCTCCTGTACTCTCCAGGTTGGATGTTAAACTTTTTTGAAAGGGGTCTTGCACATTAGACCACCAAGGAAGCATATTCCCACCTCCTTCAGACCTAAATTATGCACTGGAAAAACTTACACTTGCCCCCCTTTGAGCTAGCCAGCTCTGCATCCCTGCAGATGTGCATATGGAAAACAGTCATGCTGGTAGCCCTCACCTCACCCAGACGGGTCTCAAAGTTACAGGTGCTCATGGCATGCCCTCCCTACACTGTCTTCCACAAAATCAGGGTGTCCCTGAGCACCAACACCTCCTTCATGCCCAAAGTGGTCAATGAGCTATCACTTAAAGCAGTCCATTCACTTACCCACCTTCTTTCCCTCTCCTAAAAATAACAGTGAGAGAATACTGCACTCCCTTGATGTCCACAGGCAGTTAAGGTTTTTCTTGGACAAAACCAAGACCATTAGAAAATCTAATCAACGTTTTTGTCCCAGGGCTCTGGGCAAGGCAGTATCCAAACAAACTATCTCCTGCTGGATTAGGAAACCTATCTGCTTCTGCTATTCCTACCATGGAAAGGACTTGCATCAGGAGGTCAGGGCACACTCTACTAGACCTGTATCTCTTCTGAGACCTTTTTCAAGGGCGTGGACATAACCTCCATCCTTAAGGCAGCCACCTGGTCCTCTCTACATTTATTTATTTATTTATTTAACATTTGTTAACTGGGAAAATCCGACTTGGAACAAAGCCAAATTTTCAGCGGAGACCTGGGGAGAAATGCTCCAGACACATGTCTTTGTAATGTGGGAGGAAACCAGAGCACCCAGAGGAAATCCACACAAATGCAGGGAGGACATGCAGACTCCGCACAGAAGGCACCCCAGCCGAGAATTGAACCAGAGAACATCTTGCTGTGAGGTGACAATGCTACCGCTGCACCACTGCTTCGTCCATACCTTTACCAAACACTGCAAACTGGACCATATCTCCAGAGCAGGCTTCACAAAGGCAATCTTGTGAGGATTTCTGGAGTCCGTTGCCTCTGCCTCCACCCTTCCTTCTTAAGCTGTGGTACTCTCCCACAGTAAGAATACTGCAACATGAGAATAGGACATAGAGTAGTTGTATAAAATCTTACCATAACCATAGGTGTCCTTTTCCATGCTGCGATATTTCTTCCCTCCCACCTAATCCCCTGCATTACCTTCAACCTGTCTATGGGGCCACTACCTAGACTATGGTCACACTGGTCAGTCATTGCCATGTCACTGGTCTGGGGTACATCATTTGGCATCAACTAGACTACTGTCCAACTGGGCAGTCAGTTCGGATGTCTGTGCAGACATCGCATTTAAGGCCCTTGGTTTGACCCTACATGTGACGTCCCACGCACCAGCAGCAACCAGGTTTAAGCTTTTGTATAGGAGACTACTTTTGAATTGCCTGAGGCGGAGGATCCCACAGTAAGAATAATGCAACATGGAAGAGGACATCTATAGTCATGGTAAGATTTTACACAACTATTCTTTAATAATGTACTTTCAGAGTATTAAGGCTGACTGCATAGGCAGGTTTAAAGCATGTGCCTTCCAGGCATGTTTTCAGATGTGCTGCATATAATGAAGGGAACTAGGAAACCAAACACCAGGAAATCTTACCTAGCAAAGTGGGGAACAGTCTCAGTCTTCTGGTAGAGAGCAGGGCAGGGGCATGCCCCTAGGTCTTGACTGCATGTCAGACCTTTACAGGTCAGGGAAATTGTATGCTTTTTTCAAGGTCTGTTAGTTATCAGCTGGCCACCTATTAAACTCATCTTTATAATCTGTGTTGATAATCAAGCAGCCCCTAAAGTGCGAGATGCTCTCAATTTCAAAACACACAAAAAAAATACCTTCAATTTGGGATCTCAACTGTGTTTTAGCAAAAGTAATTGGCACTCTTTGAACCTGCTGTTTCAGCTCCCCTTAAAGTACCTGCCCTGGAAGACATTTTTGTTGGCTTTGACATCTATTAGAAGAATTTCTGAGTTGCAAGCCCTAATGTGTATGGAACAACTTTTTTTCTTCCACAAGGGCTAAACTGTTCTCTATACCGGCCCTAATTTTATGACCAAGATGGTGATAGAACTTTCCTTGACTCTGGGTGGTTCACTTGTCTGTATTTTCCAAATTCAAGGAAAAGGAAGGAGAGAAGTTTTGATTATATGCATGTTTCACCCAGTCAAAAGGAAGCACCATCTCTAGAAATAAAAAGGCTGCTATGAGTCATTCATGCATTTCCTCCAGACAAAAGAGGGTCAGGAACTTAAGATTCTTCTGGGTGCCAGAAAAAGACAGGGGACTTGAGACCAGTTCTGGATCTCAGCAAATTAAATCATTTTTACAGTATTCAAAGTTTTGGATGGTCATGGTTCAGTCCCATTTTGCCCCTGCTGCAACAGGACGATTGGATGTGCTTGATAGATCTTCGGGATATGTGCTGTCACATCAAATGAACAAACACTCCATTAGATAGCTATGCTTCTGGCTGGAGCCAGTCAATACCAATTCAGAGTACTGCCCTTTGATCTCACCACAGCCCCCGTGGATGTTCACTAGATGCATGGCAGTGGTAGCAGCTCACTTGAGACTGCTGGGATTGAGTGTTTCTATATCTAAATAACCAGCTCCTAACTGCCCAAACCAGGCATAGTCTTCTACAGGCGAGGGACTACTTGTTCCAGTTGTGTGTTCATCTAGGGATCACTGTCAGTTGCAACAAATTCCATCTTACACCTATGTAGAGCATAGAGTTCATAGTTGCACATCTGGATAGAGTCAGCCTCTCTTCCCTCTACTGGAATACACACTGAGGACCCAGGTCCAAAAAGTGGTGGAGTTCTTCTCTCCTGGCCCAGTTAATCTTCCAAGCCCTGGGACTAATGGCAACAGCTATCTTTCACTTTCCTATGGCCAGATTTCACATGTGAATTCTTCAGCGGGCACTTTGTCTAGTGATCATTCTTCCAACATCTGTTGAACACTCCAGTCAAGATTACCCAAGCATGCAAGATATCTTCTTTGGTGGACTCATTCCAGCCAGCTCTATAAAGGCTGGTCCATTTGTTCTTACTCTCCCCACAGCCATGGTAACCGCAGCCATCTCCCAGATGGTGTGGGGGAAGGCAGTACTTGGGAAGGCCGATCCAAGGTACAAGGTCCCCGGAAGAGGCCAAAGAACATTCCAGTGTCCTGGAGATGAGGGCAGTCCTCCTAGCGTTTCAGGCCTTTCAAGCTGTTCTCCCTTCCAGGACAGTCAGTGGTCTGGTACATCAACAAATGGGGGAACCAGATCTTGCCCTCTTTGTCGAGAAGCAGTGAGAGTGTGGCAGTGGGCGATCTCTTCCGATGACTTTCTAATAGCAACACACATTCCGGGGAAATCCAGCGTGATTGCAGACAAACTAAGCAGGTCCGTTGTGATGCTCATGATTGGTCTGTCAATGTCAAAGTGGCGGGGAGAGTTTTCCTTTGATGGGGCCAGCCATGCGGCAACCTATTCTCTCCCCTCAACAAGAAATGCAGCAGATTATTTGCCCTGATCCCTTTAAAGGGGGGGATGCTCTAGTCCATGATTGGCTTTCCAGTCTTCTTTATGCTTACTTACCATTGCCTCTCATTACCAAATCTCTACAGAAAGCATTCCAGTTGAAAAGCACAGTTATTCTCATTGCACTTTTCTGGCTTTGTTAGATCTGGTTCCCCTTCTTCTGACCTCATCTTCTAGATCTTCCTTGGATACTGGATCCCACTCTAGACCACCTGTCTCACCTGATAGGTATGACTCACCTGGACTTGGGCCATAAACTGACCACATGCATTCTCCAGCTCTGCTGATAACTAGACAGTCCAGACTCTCTTCCTCAGTACATTGTATCTTGTCTTCTTTAAAAGCTACCAGCCACGAACAAACTCCTTCCAAAAAATGAAAGACCAGTTAATCCACGACGAAACCAAAAGTTTGGTTAACGCTTTTATTCACCACACATAAAAAACATGTGTTTTCGTCCTAGCCAAAGGACTTCATCAGACAAACAACATAAAATCCATTCAGCTTAAATACTTCCCATAACTATTGAATTAGTTTAGAAACCAATGAGTTCCTAATTATAAAATTCAAATGAACAAATCACGTTGCCTTATTCTTACATATTAATGTCTTCCTTTTAAAGTGTCTTGTGCTTTACTCAATATTAACCTCCATACAATTCAGGTTTTCCTCTAAATGTGTATTTACAATATAATTAATTAAATAAATAAGTAGTTTAAAAAACTCCATACTGAAAAATGTATTTATTAAAAAATTAAAAGTTTAGAATTGATGTTATGTTTTCAAGAATAGTGAGACCAATACATTCAAATGTTTATTTTGTCAAATTCTCCTTTGCTTATCTTATGTATGTATGTGCTTACCCCCTCAAGTGTCCATATATGATAATTACATAGGATTTAATCAAATATTATTAGCTCTTAGTTTTAAAAGTGAAGAAATGGATATAAACTCATTCATGCCAGGCCTCGTACTAGCATCGAGGTTGACCTGCCACCAAAGTTCTTTGCTTTCTAAAATTTCTTCCCATAAACCACCTCTTATGTCAGGTTTAATTTGGTCCAAGACAAAGAATACATATTTAAATTCAGAACAATTGATGAAATGTTTAAAAAGTGCATTTGTACATTTCCCTTTTTTAATATCGTATATATGTTCATATATCCTTCTTTTTAAATGTCTCTCTGTCTTCCCCACATAAAAGGATTGACATTTCTGACATAGAACTAGATATATTACTCCTTTTTTATCACAGTTATAATAATTATTACTGTTTAACCATCTCTTTCTGCTCTCAATGTACACTTCCCCTTTGTTAATAATATATGGGCACTGCGGACACCTACCACACTTGAATGTTCCTATTTTGTTACCATCTCCATGTTTAATATTTATTTTCCTTTCTAATATATTCTTTATGTTCCTTGAATTTTTGTAAACTATTTTTGGTTGCATATTTGTAACTTCATCTATATCAGTCAAAATGGAGAATTTATTCCATTCCATACCTAAAAATTCTTTCATCTTTTTATTGGAAACATTATATTCCACCACCAAACTTTTCGTATATCCTTCACACTTTTTGTTGTTGTGTTTGTTATAATTATTGTTCCCCCTCCCCCCAAGGCTAAAATTTTCACTCTCGGTTAAAATTCCCTTCTCTAAAATAGGCTTGAATCTATCATTCCTACCTCTTTTAACTTCTTCCCATATATTGCAAACAAAATCCTTGGGATATCCACGTTCTAAAAACATCTTCTCCTTGGGGGAGGGGGAACAATAATTATAACAAACACAATAACAAAAAGTGTGAAGGATATACGAAAAGTTTGGTGGTGGAATATAATGTTTCCAATAAAAAGATGAAAGAATTTTTAGGTATGGAATGGAATAAATTCTCCATTTTGACTGATATAGATGAAGTTACAAATATGCAACCAAAAATAGTTTACAAAAATTCAAGGAACATAAAGAATATATTAGAAAGGAAAATAAATATTAAACAACATGGAGATGGTAACAAAATAGGAACATTCAAGTGCGGTAGGTGTCCGCAGTGCCCATATATTATTAACAAAGGGGAAGTGTACATTGAGAGCAGAAAGAGATGGTTAAACAGTAATAATTATTATAACTGTGATAGTAAAGGAGTAATATATCTAGTTCTATGTCAGAAATGTCAATCCTTTTATGTGGGGAAGACAGAGAGACATTTAAAAAGAAGGATATATGAACATATATACGATATTAAAAAAGGGAAATGTACAAATGCACTTTTTAAACATTCCATCAATTGTTCTGAATTTAAATATGTATTCTTTGTCTTGGACCAAATTAAACCTGACATAAGAGGTGGTTTATGGGAAGAAATTTTAGAAAGCAAAGAACTTTGGTGGCAGGTCAACCTCGATGCTAGTACGAGGCCTGGCATGAATGAGTTTATATCCATTTCTTCACTTTTAAAACTAAGAGCTAATAATATTTGATTAAATCCTATGTAATTATCATATATGGACACTAGAGGGGGTAAGCACATACATACATAAGATAAGCAAAGGAGAATTTGACCAAATAAACATTTGAATGTATTGGTCTCACTATTCTTGAAAACATAACATCAATTCTAAACTTTTAATTTTTTAATAAATACATTTTTCAGTATGGAGGTTTTTAAACTATTTATTTATTTATTTAATTATATTGTAAATACACATTTAGAGGAAAACCTGAATTGTATGGAGGTTAATATTGAGTAAAGCACAAGACACTTTAAAAGGAAGACATTAATATGTAAGAATAAGGCAACGTGATTTGTTCATTTGAATTTTATAATTAGGAACTCATTGGTTTCTAAACTAATTCAATAGTTATGGGAAGTATTTAAGCTGAATGGATTTTATGTTGTTTGTCTGATGAAGTCCTTTGGCTAGGACGAAAATGCATGTTTTTTGTGTGGTGAATAAAAGCGTTAACCAAACTTTTGGTTTCGTCGTGGATTAACTGGTCTTTCATTTTTTGGAAGGAGTTTGTTCGTGGCTGGTGGCATTTCTTCTTTTTTTTTTTTTTTACTAGTTTTGGGAACTGCCTACTTTTTTGAATTTACTTCTTTAAAAGCTTCTACTAGAAGGATTTACAAAAGTAAATGGAAGAGATTTGTTTTCTGGGCCTTTAGCAAGGACCTGGACCCTTTTTATGTGCCTGTGCCATCTCTCCTTGAAATTTTAGCTTTCATTTTCAGTGAAGGTGCTAGCTTTTCTGCTATTAAAGTGCAGTTGGATGCTATTTCTAATTTCCACCTGGGAGAGAATAACTGTACCTTAGCTTCTTCTAAACTTGCCATAAAAACAATAAACTGAACTAACAAACTAAATGAAATAAAAAAAGACGGAATGAAACCACAAGCTGATGAAGTCTTATGTTTAGAGACTAAAGTGCTTACTGTTTAATTGCCAAACATATAAAACGTATATAAAAAAAACAACGAAAGTCACAGTATGACCAACAAAACGTTTATTGCAAAACAAGTAGCACAAAGTAGCACTCTAGCGCTCCGGCTTAACAATAAGCCTTCAAGTAGTACCTTCACCATGAACACTTTTGTTATTTTTTATGCTTACTGTTTGTTTTAATAAATTCTAGCTTGTGGTTTCCTTCCGGCCTTTTATTTTACTACTTCTAAACTTAACCTTTTCTAAACTATGTAAAGCCTTTCTCAAGGGAGCTTTGTTTTGTTTTTTTTTTTAACTTAGACCGCTGTTAAAGGATCCTACTTTTTTGACTGTAATGCTTCAGGCCTTGACACAACCTCTCTTTTAACCTTCTCTCAAAGCAGAACTAAATTTTTTGTCCTGGAAAACCATTTTTCTGGTTGCTTTTACATCAGCTAGTTGAGTATCTGATCTCCAGGCTTTATCTTCTAAGCTGCCGTACTTGTTTTTTTCACAAAGGTAGGTTATCGTTGCGAAGAAATCCCTCTTTTACCTAAGGTAGCTTCTGAGTCCAGTGTAAACCATCATTAATCTACCAGTTTTCTTTCCTATGTTTTCAAATAAGGAGAACATATGCTACTCCTTTTGGATGTACATAGGCAGGCAGTTTCACTATTATCTTCACAAACCAAAGACTTCAGGAAAGCTGGCCAGCTGTTCATTTTCTCCTAACAGATTGGGCAAACCAGTATCCAAAGTTACATTGGCTAAATGGTTAACTGAATGATGATCTTCATATTTCACTGTTGCAGTCCTGACTTGTGGGATTTCCTGTTGTGGAAGCCCTCAGCCGCCCCAAGTACCAGAGAAAACTCTTCTGGCATCCTAGGCTGGCAGATGCCCTGACTGACATCAGTATGCTTGAGTATAAAGGGAGCCAGCATGCATCATGATTTCCAACTTTTCTTTCCGTTAGAGCCTGAAGCAGTGCACCAGAGAGAAGTCATAATCAGAAAGATAAGTATCCCATTGGGGAACACCATTCTTTTCCTTGAACTCATGTCAGATAAAGTAAATAATTGTCTCCACTGTGGTAAGCAAAAAGAGACTTTCACTCACTGTCACCTGTTTAGGTGCAGACCACAACGTTCCTAGTTTTTGTGCTCGTTTTTAACACTGGGCCTGTTAGGCATAGGGCTGAAGTTTTAGTGAGATTCCTGAGTCAGGAATCTTCTCAATCATGTCTGATGACATCCTCTGGTCATTCTGATATTGAGCAACCTAGGTGAAAGAAAGAAAAGAAACAAAAGCATAGTTCTTCAGACAGCAGCCTTTCGCCATCTGCCTCCTTCTAGACTTGTGATTGTTGAAGAAGGTGAGGCGCTTTTGCAGCCCCCTTCGCTGTCTGAAATTGTGACGCAGGTCTCCGTTGAGATCCATTCGGAGTCCGATGTGCCATTGATCCCATCTACTTTTATGCAAGCCCCTGCATATAACTTGTTGGTCTGGCCACTCAGCTGGCCTCTGTTTCTGAAGAGCGTTTTTCTGCCGGTGATGCTCAACCAAGACCTCATCCTACACTGCTGCTTTTTCACCCTTGCAGAGAGACAGGTGGCAAATCATCAGATGCACCTAGACCTAAGGCCAAAACCACCCCAAGGAGAGGTACTGTGGCAGGGCCTTCAGCTAGCCCTACTTGGCTCCCTCTTACAGGGATCCCAACAGGATTTGATTAGATTATCTGAGGACCTGATTTCTATTATTAGGCCAAGACGAGGCGACAAGGGATGTCTCAGGAAAAAGGAATAGGGATGCTCCTTCTGAAGCTTTCCCAGATCCTTTTAATTCAGATGATTCAGACCTAGAGGAGTCTGGGTCTGGAGAGGGCCCCCTTTCCTATACATCCCTATCATGAGTGTGATTCCGAGGAGAACCTTCCCTCTGCCTCCCCCCAGAGGATTTCGGCTTTGGGGAGACTCACCATGCTATGAGAACACTTTCAGTGGGAGGCATAGGAATACCCCAGTCCAAAAAGAGAGTTGAGTTTTTGGATCTGCCTGAAAACAAACCACTGGCTGTTCCCCCTTTTTAGAGGTAATGGAAGATGTTTTCCAGGATTCTGCCTTGAATCCTGGTTCCCTTCCCCCTGCCCCACGTGAACCAGACAGGATTTATAGGCTACAGGACTCCCACAAATACAGTTTCAAAAATCCCTCTGCTGACCCTGAGGTTGGTCACCCAGGGCCCAAAGAAGCTGGAACCTTTTGCCTACAGACAGAGTAGGGCTCTTGTTAAATTTGAGAAAAAAGTATGTACATCTGACTCTTACTATTAGGGCTCTCAACTCTCAATTCAATATGATCAAGTATCAGCAAACCATTTTAGATAAGCTCAAACAGAAGGTCACCTCCCTAGAGGATAAAAACCATTTCATAGAGCTCCTAGATCTGTCACACAAGTTTTCAGGTAGCTAAACATTCATTACACTGTGGTTATGATGCCGTGGAAGCTTCTTGTAGGACCGCTGTCACTGGCTCAGTTTTTAGAAGGCATGTATGGTTTAGGGAACAATCTCTTCTTGACCATGTTAAATCAAACTTCCTGGTTGCTAACAGGGACAAAGACTTTCTCTTTGGGCCTAAGACAAAGGCAGTTCTCAAAAAGATGGAGGACAAAGCTAAGTCTTTGCAAACTATGAAGGACCTCCTCCCAGTGCAGCCTCCTAGATTCAGTAGGAGCTTTCCAACTAAACACTGGTCATTTCCTTGCCGTCTTAGGGTTAGACAGAGGAAACCACAGAGGGGTAGAACCAGTAGGCAGCATCAACAGCTGCAAAAAAGTGGCAAGGGAGTTCTAGGTCCCAAGCTTCTGCCAGAGAGCAACTATTACTCATCCACCCACCACAACCCTAAGACTAGGAGGAAGACTGTCACTCTTCAAACAAAACTGGGTCCAAGTCACTTCAGACAAGTGAATTCTAGATATTATTTCAAATGGTTACAAACTCACTTTCAAAGAGCCTTTAAAACACTCAGGCTATCCAAATGTTCCACAAAATCAAAAATCCGAAGCTCTTGCCCAAATTAAGATGATCTGCTCTCAGAAAGCTATGGAACCAGTTCCAGAAGATTAAAAAGGCAAAGGATTCTACTCTAGGCTGTTCCTGGTCCCCAGAAAAGCTGTTGGCGCCCCCATCTTGGACCTGTCCAGTCTCAATCAGTTTCTCCTGGTTCCAAAGTTCAAAATGTTGACTCTTCACAAGCTGTTACACATGATAACCCTTCAGGTCTTTATGGTCTCAATAGATCTAAAAGATGCCTATCTGCACAGTCCAATTCGGAGGTCTCTCAGAAGCTTTCTTCGCTTTAGGGCAGGCTCCAGTCACTTTCAATTTTCAGCATTACCCTTTGGTTTATCTACCACTGCAAGGGTTTCACAAAGTATCTAGCAACTGCAGTTTTCTGCAGGACCAGGGGGATCCAAATATACCCTTACCTGGGCAATTGTCTGATGCAGGCCACAGACCTGTCAAAACTCTTCAAAGACCTGAAGTTCACCCAGGATCTCCTGTCCTCCCTTGGATTCACAGTAAATCTCCAGAAATCCAACATTACCACAACAAAAATTGGTGGCCTCCTGGACTATCTACTTCAAAAGGCCTTCCTTCCTGCAGACAGTCTCCTTTTTGACAAACTTCTTCCAAAAAATCCAGCAGAAACATTGCATCTCAGCCAGAGTTCTTCAGAGGACTGAGATGTATGGTATGTATCCTCATGGGTTCCCTGGCCAGGCTACACATGAGGATGCACGAGTGGTACCTATAGAATGTATGGTGCCAGAGCTCTCGGATACAACTGATTCCGTGTCTCTGACAAGAGTTTGCTTGGTTGGGTACAGGCTTGTTCCCAAACTCAGGGCCAAAACCTCAGCACGGATGCTTCAGAGACAGCCTGGGGACTCGCTTTCAGCACCTCCCATGCCAAGGGAAGAGGGAGGTTCAGTTCAAGGACAGATGTGTCAGTTGGAAAGAATTTGACAGGACAGAAAGGCCTGACAGCCTTCAAAGAAAAATGGGAACCAGAGGTACTGTTAGTAAAAACAGACAATACCACAGTCATGTGGTACATAAACAGGCAGGGAGGCACATACTCGTATCCCCTGTGCTGCCTAGCGATGCAAGTCTAGGAGACTGCATGCACTCCGGGTTTGCACCTCATGGCACAGTACCTTCCAGGGGCTCAAAATACTTTTGCAGATCATCTCAGCAGAAACTTGATGGACCCCCATGAATGGCATCCACATTGTGAAATTTTTCTTAGCTGGACTCTGAGATGGGGAGCCACAAGTAGGCCTTTTTGCCAACAAGGAAAATGCTCATCGGAAATAAATGCTGTGCCAGAATCATACAGAAATCTTCCTGGAAAACAGATGCTTTCTACTTCCTCCTGAACTCATCTCTTCATTTATGCATCCTCCCCTTTCCCCTTCTGCGTCGGGTGATGGACGAGGGCACAAGGGCATTACTATTAGCACCAGACTGGCCCAGACAGCACTGGTATCCTGTCCTCCTAGAGATGACCAATCAGTGCCCATGGCTGGTACCTCAGAGAATGGCCCTTTTCACTCATAATGGAAGGATTGTGCACCCCAACCTTCAGACACTCTACCTTTCAGTTTAGATAATTCCGCAGCACCCAACCGCAGCATTACCCTAAGTAAGCAAGTGCAGGAATTCCTTAGAGTCTAGAAGGCGTAGCACTAGAAAATCATACTCAGCCAAATGGAATAGATTCTATATCTGGTGCCAGAAACAGCACCGCGATTCTAATTCAGCACACATTGCTACCATCCTAGAATATCTGGCTAGTCTGGTAGATGAGCATTTCCTACTCTTCTGTTAAAATGTATGCATCTGCCATTTCAGCCCACATTCCTACTCTTCAGTCATTTCCCATCCCCATATTAAAACAGTTTCTTAGGGGAGTCATTCACATTAGACCTCCCAGGAGGAAACCTACTCCTCCATGGGACCTCAGCTTTGTTCTAGAAAAGCTGACTTTGCCTCCTTTCAAGCCTGCAGCATCTGCTTCTCTGAAGTTTCTTACTTGGAAAACAGCTGTGCTGCTGGCTGTCACCCCAGCCGGAAGGGTTTCGGAGTTCTAGGCCCTTATGTCAAGTGGAACTATTATCTTCCACCAAGTCAGGGTTTCCCTCAGAACTAATCCCATTTTCATGCCCAAAGTGGTCACGAATACTTTAATTCAAGTCATTCAGCTGCCTTCCTTCTTTTCCCACCCTCAGAACAAAGGGGAAAGAATACTTCATTCTTTGGATGTGTACAGGCAGTTCTGCTTTTATCTGGACAGGACAAAAGCCTTGAGAAAATCTAACCAGCTTTTTATTACCTTTGCTCGGTTTACTATCAAAATCTTGCAACTGACTGGTGTGTGTTCATGTATACAACCCAAAATGTTGTAAAATCCAGTAACCAATCATAACCGCATAACCGAAAGTGGGAATTAAGGAAAGTCGACAACTCAGGAATGTCAACTTTACTACCTACACTTCTGTTTATGTACTACAAATGTTTTGCAGAGGGGCTGCCCTCCCCCCCCCACATGCCCTGCTACTTATATATACTAACTCTATCACACTACAGTGAAGGAAAGGGTACAATGTTCTTCGTTTTCCATTGCTGCAGTCCTTACTATTGGGGTATAGTCCGCGTCCAGTCGGCCCGAATACCAGAGTATAAGGCTGACGTCGGTCATGGCGCCTTAGACTGACGTCAGTACGTCAGGGTACTAATGCGCATGACCGACGTCATATCCTCAGTCTTTTTTGCCGCATGGTCCGATGCAGAAGCAGTTTTGCGAGTGCAGGTTGGCGTTCTGAAATATTTCCGAAACCGGAGTTTCAGACCGAAACAGAGTTGGCTAAGTACCCCGTTGGGGAACATTTTGGTTTTTTCTTGCCTCAGTATTTTACCGGATGTCAGAAAAAGTGAATAACTGTATTTCTTGTGGGAAACCGATACCTCATAGGGATTACCATACCTTGTGTATACCTTGTTTAGGGCCTGAGCACGACGTTGTTGGTTGCCGCTCTTGTGCTAGGTTTAACAAACGCACTATTAAGAGGAGGTTAGACTGTGCCAGGTTAGTGTTTGGGAAGCGTTGCAATTATAAAATGCCGTCGGATGCTCCGACGCCGCCCAAGAAGCGCAAGGACAAATCAGTGAAGCCTAGGGTTGATGAACCGGCAGTCTCGGACGTCGGTTCTTTAGAAGGCTCAGTGGAGCCAGAGGTTTTGCCAGGAGTTTCCATGGAGTCTCAGGCAGAAACTTTACTATTACAGGATGTGCCTTCTCAGGAGGTAGACCAGGCTGAGGGGCTTCTCAGGTAACTGTTCTTCCCTCTCTTCCCAAGGTAGTTAGAGCCTCTCCTTCTGTTGCCAAAACTTCTTTGAGAGGTAGGCCTAGTTCAGCTTCAGTGGGGGCTTCTCCTAGCATTTCGGGTTCTGTACCTAAGAAACATATGCTTAAAATGGCAGAAGATTTGATTACTATGATTAGAGGTTCTATGCCCCGCCTGATAAGAGGCCTAGGGTGGAACCGAGTTTGATAGTTTTGAACAGCGTTCAGAGGCTTCAGAGTCTTCTGGAAGACTTGCAGGAGTATCCTACTTATTCTGATTCTGATGTGGATGATTCCACTCCTACAGCTTCTCCTCCTGAGGATTTCTCATTTTCAGAGACTCTGCATTCCATGAGGGAGCATTTTAAATGGGAAGGCCAGGATTACTCTGATTCCAGGAAAAGGCTTAGGGAATTCTTGGTTTTGCCCCAGCATAGGCCCTTAGCTATTCCTCCTGTGTTGAATGTGGTGGAAGATGTTTTGCAGAGGCTTCCTTGAACCCTGACTCTTTGCCTCCTGCTCCTGTTAAACCTGATAGGTATTATAGGGTGCCCGAAGCTCATAAGTATTTGTTTAAGAGTCCTAGGGCGGACCCAGAAACTGTTTCTCAGGGGCCTAAAGGTGTTAAAGCTTCTGTGGTTAAAAATCCTGTTCCCACTGATAAAGAGGCAAGGGCTTTGGATAGGTGGGGAAAGAAAGTGTATACTTCTTCCACTCTAGCCATGAGAGCGTTGAATTGTCAGTTTCACATGCTAAAATATCAAAATTATCTCCTTTCACAATTGAAATCTAAGGTGGATGCTTTGGCGGAAGGTATTGAGTGTAAAGAGTTGCTGGATTTGGTTCATGTGTCTGAACAAGTGGGTAAGCATTCTTTGCAATGTGGTTTTGATGCTGTACAGGCCTCCTCGAGGGTGGCTGCTACTAGTTCTGTTCTTCGCAGGCATGCCTGGTTGAAGGATCAGAATTTAGCTGAGCATGTTAAGACAAGGATTTTGGATGCTCCTTTACAGTCTGATGTGTTGTTTGGATCGCCTGTGGAAGCAGTTTTAAAGAAAATGGAGGACAAAGCTAAGTCTATGCAAACTGTTAAAGATTTTTGCAGGTGCAGCCACCAAGTTTAGTAGAAATTGGCCTGCTAAGGGGTGGACATATCCTGCTTATGATTCCCAGTCTAGGGGTAGGTCTAGACGTGGTAGGGGCAGGGCTCAAGGTTCTTTTAGGCCTAGATCAGGGAGTTCACCTGCTCAGACTTCTGGTGAGGGCAGGGGTCAGTCCTTTCGTAAACAGACCCAATGACCTGCCTTTTCAGCTGCCAGTGGATTCTCGTCTGGCAGCTCCTTTGGGAGGAAGACTGTCTCTTTTCAAAGAAAATTGGGATTTAATTACTCAAGACAGATGGGTGTTGGATATCATTCACCACGGTTACAGGTTTTATTTCCACACAATGCCCCCTTTCAAAGGCATGCCAGACGTTCCTCCTCCACAAAGGAAAGAGGCTCACAAGCAAGTTTTTCAGTTACTCCAGATGGGGGCCATTCAGCCAGTCCCTGTATCAGAAAGGGGCCTAGGATTTTATTCTCGCCTGTTCCTAGTACCAAAGAAGGGGAACACGTGGAGACCAATTTTGGATTTATCTCTCCTCAACACTTATCTGGACATTCCCAAGTTCAAGATGTTGACGTTACAACAACTTTTACCTCTGCTGGGCAAAGATCACTGGATGGTAACTTTAGATCTCAAGGAAGCTTACCTTCATGTGCCTATAAGGCTAAGTTGCAGGAAGTATCTGCGGTTTCGAACTGGAAATTCTCATTATCAGTTCTCTGCATTGCCCTTTGGCTTATCTACTGCGCCCAGAGTATTCACAAAGGTTCTGGCTCCAGTGATAGCTTACTTCAGGCTTCAAGGAATTCAAATCTATCCTTACTTGGACGACTGCCTGATTCTGGCTCAAGAAAAGGAAGACCTTCTACAGCATCTGGAATATGTTATAGCAGTGCTAAGATGCCTAGGGTATTCTGTGAACGAAATAAAGTCCAGTCTAGTACCCTCTCAAGACATGTGCTTTCTGGGTGTGAGACTGAATACAGCAGCCCAGATGGCCTTTTTAACCCCGGACAAACAAAAGAGTCTGTCACTTTACTTCCATCAACTATCTCATCAGTCCGTGCTGACTGCAAGGACAGTCCTTCAAGCATTAGGGTTCATGGCATCTTGTATTCTGGTGCTTCCCAATGCCAAACTGCATATGCGGAAGCTACAATGGTATCTCAAAAATGTATGGACACAGCACTGCCAGGATTTGGACACTGTCATTCAAATAATACCTTGCCTTCAAAAAGAATTCTTGTGGTGGGCTCAGGAATGTCACCTAAACAAGGGACTCTCTGTGACCCGGCCAGAGGCAAGTCAGATTTTAACGACAGATGCCTCGGACATTGCTTGGGGAGCTCATCTAAATGGAAAGTGGATACAAGACAAGTGGCCTGCCAGACTACAGCATCTACATATCAACATGAAGGAGATGTTAGCAGTCCAGTTTGCATTAATGGCTTTCAAGGAGTTACTTCTTCCAGGGCAGGTGTTGATTTTAACAGACAACACAACTGTCATGTGGTACATCAACAAGCAAGGGGGAACACATTCTTATCCTCTATGCAGGCAAGCAATGATTTTATGGGAGACTGCGCTAAGCTTGCAACTAACTCTTCAGGCAAGGTTTCTGCCAGGAGCACAGAACTCCTTAGCAGATGTGTTAAGCAGACAAATCATGGATCCCCACGAGTGGAAACTGGATCTTCATGTATTTCAGAAATTGACAGTGTCATGGGGAACTCCAGACATAGATCTGTTCGCTTCTCCACTAAACCACCAGCTGCCAAAGTATTGCACAAAGGGGTTTCATCACACAGCTTGGAAAGTGGATGCTCTGTCTTTCAGTTGGAAAAACCTTCATGTGTATGCCTTTCCACCTCTGCCTCTTCTTCCAAAGGTACTATTAAAGGTCAGACAAGACAGGCCAAGGATGATTTTGATAGCTCCAGATTGGCCTCGGCAACACTGGTACCCACTACTACGGAGTCTGGTAAAGAAGCCTCCATGGCCTTTACCTCTGATTCCTCATCTGTTATCTCAGAAGGACGGTCATCTGCTCAATGTCAAGCTTCACTCTCTTCATCTAACAGCCTGGCATATTCTGTGTTGAAACACAGCAGGTCTCAACTTCCTCAACAAGTTTTAAATGTGATTATGGAAGCTAGAAGACCTAGTACAAGGAGAGTGTACGCAGAAAAATGGAAGAGATTTTTATTTTGGAGTACAGCAAAGAATTTGGAGATTTCTGAGCCTAATTTGAGTGTGGCTCTTCAATATCTTACTGAGTTATTGGACAAGGGTTTGTCCTTCTCTTCTATTAAGATTCATGCTGCAGCAATTTCAGCTCACTATGATTGTGACCCACCTTTGTTTTCGCATCCTTTGTTCAAGCAGTTTCTTAGAGGGCAAAGAATATAAGACCCCACGTAGAGCTCCTACTCCTGCTTGGGATCTCAATTTTGTGTTGGAAAAACTTACTCTACAACCTTTTGAGCCTGCAGCTACTGCTGAATTGAAATACTTGTCATGGAAGACTGCTTTTCTGTTGGCTATTACTTCTGCAAGAAGGGTGTCTGAGTTGCAGGCCCTTATGGCAGTAGAGCCCTTTTTGATTTTTCATAAGGATAGGGTATCATTACGTACTAATCCTTCCTTTATGCCTAAGGTGGTTTCTAGTGTGGCTTTAAACCAAACTATTCATTTGCCTACGTTTTATGCAGACCCTCAAAATAAAGGGGAAAAGATTTTGCACACTTTAGATGTACACAGGCAATTGCGTTATTATTTAAGCAGGACTAAGGATTTTAGGCAGTCTCAGCAGTTGTTTGTTTCTTTTGCTTTGAGTTCACAGGGCAAGCCTGTGTCAAAACAAACTATTTCTAGGTGGATTGGCTTTTGCATTGCATTTTGTTATTCCCATCATGGCAAGGAGATTCCAGCTGGGATTAGGCCTCATTCCACTAGGGCTACTGCCACTTCAACAGCATTTCTAAGGGGTGGCAACTAAGGATATTTTGGAAGCAGCTACTTGGAGTTCAGTGCATACTTTCTCTAAGCATTATCACCTTCCTATCTACTCTAAGTCTAGGGCTGGTTTTGCCACAGCTGTTTTGCAAGGCATGTTGTCAGCTCCTACTTCTTTATGATTTGCCAGCCTCCCTTACCTCTGCTTTGGGATTCTACCCAATAGTAAGGACTGCAGCAATGGAAAACGAAGAACATAGTACAGTTTTGTACCTACCATAAATGTAGATGTTCGAGGATTCCATTGCTGCAGTCCAATTACCTCCCTCCTTCCCTCTGTGTTTAGGGGTGGTTGTGTAGGTGAGTTTACATGCTTATATTTTTGTATATATTCTTGTATATATTGTACATGTTTTTGGTGCAGGTATTTTGGGCCTTGTCTTTTTAGGGTCTTCTGACATCTGGGGCAAGAAAAGACTGAGGATATGACGTCGGTCATGCGCATTAGTACCCTGACGTACTGACGTCAGTCTAAGGCGCCATGACCGACGTCAGCCTTATACTCTGGTATTCGGGCCGACTGGACGCGGACTATACCCCAATAGTAAGGACTGCAGCAATGGAATCCTCGAACATCTACATTTATGGTAGGTACAAAACTGTACTTTTCCCAATCCCCACTATAGTGCAATCTCCATTCAAAATAATGAATCCACAAGAGCGAATGCACACTAGCATTCACTCTTATGGATTCATACACTTAAAAAACAAAGTTACGACAACTTTGAGTGCCTTTCGGCCTTCCATGGTTGGATAACTAATTTTCAACATTTTGATGGCAAACCCCTTTTCCTCTGGTTCTGAAGGGAAGCCTGCTTCTAAACAGACTCTCTGTAGATGGATCTCCCACTGTATCTTTGTTACAGGCATCATGGCAAAAAAAACCCTGAAATGATTAGGTCACACTCCATAAGGACCACAGCTACGTCTGCTGCCTTTCTAAAGAGTGTCCCTACTAAAGACATACGGGAAACAGCTATCTGGTTATCTGTGCATACCTTCACAAAACACTACCACTTGTCAGCCTTTTCGAAGTCTAGAGCAGGATTTGCTACTACCATCCTGCAGGGCATCCTCTCCTCTCTTTATGCTCCTTCATACCTAAATTCAGCTTTGGGAAATTTTCCACAAGTCAAGACTGCAACAATGAAACATAAAGAACATAGTGGAGTTGTGAACACGTACCATAAATGTTGCAGTCTTCTTTTCCTTCCTCCTGTCACCGTAGCCTGCTACGTAGTCTACTAATTATCAACTAATCAGCCAAGGGGACCCCCCCCCCTTGGCTCCCCCTGCTGTAAGGGTCCTCTTCCTTAGTTCTGTCCTGTCCACTTAGTGCTCCTCCTGGTAGAGGACAAGAAAATACTGAAATCATGACGCAGGCTGCCTCTCTTTATACCCGAGTACTGATGTTGGTCAGGTGTGCACCAGCCAGGGAGGCAGAGTTTTCTCTAGTAGTCAGGCTGGCCGAGGGCTTCCACGACAGGAGATCCCCTAAGTCAGGACTGCAACAGTGAATACACTCAAGATCTACATTTATGGTAAGTGTACACAATTATACTTTTCTCCTTTATTTATGGTAAAAAAGGTTTATCTTGCCCAGGCCAATTAGAGCTCATTCCACTAGGTGTATGGCAGTTTTTTCAGCCTTTTGTTCAAGGGTTTCTTTAGACGATAATTGCACAACTGCAACTTGGACTAATTCTCACACCTGTATTGCTCACTACAAATTCAATTTGATATTTCAGAAACTGTATTCAGAAAGTCTTCATCTCTGCAGTACTCTAGAATATCCTTCCATGAGGGGCTTCCAAGGTTGCAGTAGCTGGGGACTGTATCCCATCAGTTGAGGAATGAATGAAAAGGACATCAGATAAAATACATGTCCTTTTCAGTGTTCTACATGTGGGTTTACCCTTCCTCTCCAGATGTTCATCGTGCATACAGCTGTAGTCCTTACATATGGGGTTCTCCTGCCGTCAGGCGGGTCCTTGGTCGGCCGAATTCCAAAGTCTAGGTCCGGCGTCGGTTGTTGTCGCCTTCTTCCCTGACGTCAGTGCGACAGGGGTATAAAAGACACGGCCAACGCCATTTTCTTCAGTCTTTTTTGCCGTGCGGTGCCCGAAGCAGAAGCAGTTCGCAAGTGCCGGTCGGCCAGCTCCTGAAATTACGAAAATTTGGAAACCAAAGTCTTCTTTAAAGCTAAGTACCCGTTAGAAACTTTTCTTGCCTCAGACCGATGTCAGACAAAGTTAACAATTATATTTCTTGTGGGAAGCAAATACCGCATAAGGATTTCCATTCCCTCTGTATTCCTTGTTTAGGCCCAGACCACGACGTCTCGGGCTGTCACTTTTGTGCTACCTTTAATAAACGCACTATTAAGCGTCGGGCGGAGTTCGTCCAGCACTTTTTTGGTAAAGCTTTTGACTATAAAATGTCGTTGGAGACTCCGACTACCGTTTTGTCCAAAAAACGCAAGGGCAAAGACCGACACACGAGGCCCGCAGTCTCCACCGACACCACGCCAAAACCGGCTACACGTGGTCCGGTTCTCAGTGAGGCGCCTATGCAGCCCCTGACTACCGACGACACTTTTCTGGTGGTGTCCTCTGTAACCGAGACCGCAGGTTCCTCGGCCCACACCCTGACTACAGCTACCGAAGCCACTTTGAGTGTTGAGCCTCTTAATGTGGACAGATCTACTTCCACCCATGGTGTTTTCAGACCTTCTTCCTTTTCCATCAAGGCCTTTACTAAATCAGCCATGCACTCCCAGAGGCCTGCTGCACAGGGCCCATCTACAGGCCCCATGCCTAAAAAGCAGATGCTCAAAATGGCTGAGGATTTAATTACTCTTATCAGGTGTTCCCAACCCCCACCGGACAAGAGACCCAGGGTGGAGGAAGAATCTCCCTCTTCTGACCAGGGCTCCATTATTTCAGAACATTCTGATGAAGAGGAGCATTCGTACTCCCCTTTTGAAGATTCTGATGCAGAACAGTCCATTCCTTCTGTATCCCCCCCAGAGGATTTCTCATTCGGGGAAACCTTGCATACCTTGAGGGAACACTTCCATTGGGAAGGCCAGGATTTTACAGATTCCAAGAAAAGGCTTAGGGAATTTCTTCTGCTACCTCAGCACAGACCTCTGGCGATACCTCCTGTCTTGGACATACTTGATGATGTTTATTCGGAGGCTTGCCTTAACCCGGATTCCCTGCCTCCAGCCCCAGTCAAGCCTGATAGGTACTACAGAGTTCCTAACTCACACCAATTTCTTTACAAAAGCCATAATGCTGACCCAGAAACCATTTCTCAGGGTCCCAAGGGAATGAAGGCCTCTACTGCTAAGAATCCATTACCTTCCGAAAGAGAGTCCAGATCCTTAGAAAGGTGGGGAAAAAAGGTATATACCTCGGCCACTCTAGCCATGAGGACATTAAATTGTCAGTTCCATATCAGCAGTTTCTGTTATCACAATTAAAAATGCCACAACCTGAACAACCAGATCTGAAGGAGTTGCAGGATATGATGCATAGTGCAGAACAAGTGGGTAAGCACACCTTACAATGTGGTTATGATGCTCTAGAGGCCTCAAGTAGAGCTGCAGTTACAGGATCAATCATTCATAGACATGCCTAGCTTAGGGAACAAAACCCTGCCTGATCATGCCAAAGCTAAATTACTAGATGCTCCTTTACAAAAGGATGTATTATTTGGTACTAATGCTGAGGAAATACTAAGGAAAATGGAAGAAAAAGCTAAATCTATGCAAACTGTTAAGGCTTTTCTACAGGTACAACCACCACGTTTTAGTAGAATTTGGCCTACAAAAAACTGGTCCTTTCCAGCCATGGACAAGCCCCAAAGAGGTAGATACAGACGCGGAAGGGGCAGAGGACAATCTCAAGGATCATATAGAGGCAGACAATGGCAACCTCCAGCATCAAGAGGTGGCGAAGACAATGCACAGCAATACAGAAAACAAACCCAATGACTTTCCCCTTTGCATGCCAAACAAGGCTCAAGTGTCCGCACCCTTGGGAGGAAAGCTGACATTTTCAAAAAAATTGGCATATTGTCACAAAAGACAAATGGATCCTGGACATTATAAACAGAGGCTACAGATTTCATTTTTACACTCTTCCAAAAATGAGAGGCATGCCGAACCTGCCACACAATCAAAGGGCAGAGGCTCAAATACAAATTTCAAAGCTCATGGACATGAAAGCTATTCAAGAGGTACCTACTCACGAGCAAGGTCAAGGTTTTTATTCCAGACTATCCTTGGTACCAAGGAAGGGAACCGATTGGAGACCCATTTTGGACTTATCCATCCTAAACACATTTCTACTAGTACCAAAATTCAAGATGCTCACCTTACAGCAACTTCTTCCCATGCTGGGCAAGGGGTCTTGGCTGGTAACATTGGACCTCATGGAGGCATACCTGCATGTCCCAATCAGACAAAGCTGCAGAAGATACCTCTGATTTCTTGCAGGTTCAATCCACTATCAATTCTCTGCATTGCCCTTTGGCTTATCTACTGCACCCAGAGTATTCACTAAATGCCTGGCATCAGTAATTGCCTACTGCAGACTTCAAGGGATACAAATATACCCTTATTTGGACGACTGCCTGATCCAAGCGGACAGCAAACACATACTTCTGGAGCATCTGGCTTATGTAACACAGTTATTGAATTCTCTGGGATACACAGTCAACAAAGAGAAATCCAGGCTAACACCATCTCAGAAAATAATTTTCCTGGGTGCCAACTTGGACACAAACACCCAGATGGGCCTATCTTACGCCAGAAAAACAGGGGCAACTAACTCAGTACTTCAAGATACTAGCAAATTGTACCAGGCTAACTGCAAGGAAAATCCTGCAGGCTCTGGGATTCATGGCATCTTGCATTCTTCTAATCCCATGTGCAAAGTTGCATATGAGGAAACTTCAATGGTACCTAAAAAACCTATGGTCTCAACACAGCCACAGTTTGGAAACAGTAATACCACTAATTCCATGTTTACAAAAGGAATTTCTATGGTGGGCTCAAGCATGCCAAACAAACACAGGTCTACCATTCAGCAAACCTCAAGCAAAACAAGTCATCACAACAGACGCCTCAGACTATGCCTGGGGGACACACATGACAGACAGGTGCATTCAGGGCAGATGGTCCCAAAAGGAAAAGCACCTTCACATCAATCAAAAGGAAATGCTAGCAGTGATAAATGCAATTACAGCTTTCAAGTACCTCCTGCATCCAGGGCAATTATTAATAAGAACAGACAACACCACAGTAATGTGGTACATAAACAAACGGGGAGGAACACATTCATACCCCCTGTGCAGGCTGGCCATGTCACTTTGGAACAAGGCTCTGGAATGGCAAATCGAGCTTCAAGCACAGTACGTGCCAGGTATGGAAAACACACTGGCAGACAATCTAAGCAGAAATATGACAGACCCTCACGAATGGAAGTTGCATCCTCAAGTGTTTACAAGGATAATCCAAGCCTGGGGAAGGCCAGACATAGATCTTTTTGCCTCCCACAACAATCACCAATTGACAAAATTCTGCTCAAGGACATTCCATCCAAAGGCCTGGAGAGTGGACGCCCTTTCTTTCAATTGGGCAGCACGGAAAGTTTACGCCTTTCCACCGCTTCCTCTACTGACCAAGGTGCTTTTGAAAACAAGAGCAGACAGACCAAAGATGATACTGATTGCTCCAGACTGGCCAAGACAACACTGGTATCCACTCCTGAGGAGCCTAACACGTTCTCCTCCCTGGACCCTACCTCTAATGCCTCTCCTTCTGACTCAGCACAGCTACAAAACACTTCACAGTCAGCTGAAAACACTGAATCTGGCTGCATGGAAAATTCCTTAACACTACAACAGACCCTACTCTCCAAGGAGGTACAGGATGTCATTTTGGAAGCCAGAAGGCCATCTACTAGAAAAGCTTACTCCGCAAAATGGAAACGATTTTGCGCTTGGAATGAGAAAAAGGACCAGAATCCTAGAAAACTGAATTTGCCTCCGATATTACAGTAACTGAGCTGCTGAACAGTGGACTGTCATTCTCCTCCATTAAAATCCATGCCTCAGCCATTTCTGCAGAATATAACACTGATCCACCCTTATTCTCTCACCCACTCTTAAGACAGTTCTTCAGCGGGGCTAAGAATATAAGACCTCCAAGGAAACAACCAATCCCAGCCTGGGATCTTAATTACATACTGGAAAAATTGACATTGCCTCCCTTTGAACCAGCTGCCTCAACAGATTTACAATATTTGTCCTGGAAAACAGCTTTCCTTCTGGCTATTACCTCAGCTCGTAGGGTCTCGGAATTACAAGCCCTCATGGCTGTGCAGCCCTTTCTCATCTTCCATCAGGACAGGGTTTCCCTACGAACCAACCCGTCATTTATGCCTAAGGTAGTATCCAGGGTAGCTTTAAATCAGGCCATACACTTACCTACCTTTTACCCCAATCCTCAAAACAAAGGGGAAAGGCTGCTACATTCCTTAGACATCCACAGACGGCTGCGTTACTATTTGGACAGAGCAAAGCCGTTCAGGAAATCAGAACAACTCTGTGTCCTATGCTGTAGGAGCTAAAGGGAAGCAAATTTCAAAATGGATAGGCCACTGCATACGTGTTTTTTACTCCTTTCATTGGTAAATCTGTGCCTACAGGCATCCGATCCCACTCCACAAGGGCCACAGCTACCTCTACAGCCTTCCTCAGAGGAGTTCCTACCAAAGATATTTTGGAGGCAGCCACTTGGAGTTCGGTGCATACCTTCACTAAACACTACCACCTACCTTTATACTCCAAAACAAGAGCAGGCTTTGCCACTGCTGTGTTGCAGGGCATTCTGGCTCCGCCTGATTCCACCTAGTGCCTACCACCCTGTGCGTAACTTTGGGATTCTACCCATATGCAAGGACTGCAGCTATATGCATGAGGAACACAGTACAGTTTTGTACCTACTATAAATGTAGATGTTCGAGTGCTAATACAGCTGCAGTCCAGAGTTCCCTCCCTCCTTCCCCTCTTGGCACAGGCCTAGTGGCTAACTCCTCCACAAACAACCTGTTTGGGTTATCCTTCTATGGTGTATTTGCTTGCAACTACTGAATTTTGATTATATTGCATTGCATGACTATACATAGATATATAAATTATGTATTGCCTTCCTTCTGTGGGCACCTGACATCTGGGGCAAGAAAGACTGAAGAAAATGGCGTCGGACGTGTCTTTTATACCCCTGTCGCACTGACGTCAGGGAAGAAGGCGATAACAACCGACGCCGGACCTAGACTTTGGAATTCGGCCGACCAAGGACCCGCCTGACGGCAGGAGAACCCCATATGTAAGGACTGCAGCTGTATTAGCACTCGAACATCTACATTTATGGTAGGTACAAAACTGTACTTTCTTCCAGCCAGGTTTCCAAAGATTTTCAGTCCTCCTAGGTGCGTCAGACGTCTGACGTGAGAATAGGAATGTGGGCCATAAAAGTGACGGCTGCACACACCAGCCCTCAGAACTTTTCAGCCGCCAGTCGTACTCCAGGTTCTCCTGCTTCTTGCGGACGTTGGATCTAAAAAGAGTCAGTTAAGTACCCTGTTGGGGATTCTTTCAGTCCTATTTTGTTGATTATTATAGTCTGTTAATGTCATCCAGTAAGGGCAAGTGCAGTCGGCAGATTCCCCACAGACGCGCATGACCAGTGTCTCTGTTGTCTAGGCAGGGAACACCATGAAAACTGTGCCATTTGCCGATCATGTGTTCTTAAGACCTTTTGTCGCAGTTTGCAAGCCCTACACCTGTACTTATAAAATCAGCACACTTGAAACGGCATTCGGTATGTAGTCCACACCCGACACCCCATCTGATCTGCCTAGGAAGAGGGCCAAGACCTTGTGGCCTACTACTTATGCTGCGCCTATTTCTGCCACACCTCAGTATGTAGCCAATGTCAGCTTGTCTGAGGATCCAACATATGCCAATACAGATATAGCGGGTACTTCTGAGGAAGCCGCAAAATCTCGAGTGGACGACACATCCACAGAGGATTTACCCACGCCGTCTCTAGATGCCAGGGGGGACCAGTATTCAGTTGGGGCTCACAGAACACTGCCTCCACTATTCCTATCAGTGACCCTAGGCCTATTCCTAGCCAGACTCTGGCTAGACCTTTAAAGAAAAAAATATAGACACACCACCCCTACCTCTGAAAGCATGCCAGATTGGCAGGCCTTCAGACAGAGTTTGTTCAATGCTGTTATGGTCCTTAGGCCTTCAGCAGAACCCTCTGCCATTGCTCCTCCCCTCCTTAGTCCCAGACCTCCAACCCAGGAAAGGAGGTTAGAGAAGCCTAAGGAAGAGGAATTGTCTGACCCCTCTGAGGACTCTCCTACTCCTCCCAGATCTCATCCCCCTTGGGATATGGTTCTCCTGAGGAGGGGCTCTGTTGAACCTGACTTCCTGTAGAGGATCTTACATTTGGGGAAACTATTAAAGTGAAAGACCATTTTAAGTGGCAATCCTCTGATATGTCTGATGTTCAGAAAAGGTTTTATGACCTTATTAAAATGGACAGTCCCAGTCCTTCTGCTATCCCTCCCATTCAACATGCTTTTCTGGATGCTTTTGCCTCAGCCTCCACTAGCTCGGACTCCCAACTTCTGGCTCCTCTGAGAGCAGACGGACTGTATAAAGTTCCTGAGATGGAGAGATTTCTTTAAGTGCCCTCCTGCTGACCCAGCCACTATTTCCATCTCTACGGATAAGGCCTCCAAACTTCTGCCTACCACTACTATCCTCCCAGCTGATAGACAGCAAGACCATGGAAAGGTTGGGCAAGAAAATTTATACATCGGCCACCCTCTCATTTAGAGCCGCAAACTACCAAACCCATATGACCAAATACACTAGCTCTCATAGACAAAGCCTCTAAAGATTAAGAAGACATCCCTGACTGTGCAGCCAAGGCCTCCCTGTCTTCACTGATAGTACTCATCTCTCAAGTGAATAGACACTCCCTGAGATGTAGCTATAATGCAGCTGAAGACTCCTCCAGGTCAGCTACATCAGCTTCAGTATTAAGAAGATACTCATGGCTGCAACTACAGCTTCTCCCAGATGACTTCAGGGCCAAACTCCTGGATGAACCTTTGGACCACTCGGCACTTTTGGTGAAAAAGTGGCTGACCTGTTCAAATCTTTACAACAGAAAGGTAAAGAATTACAGGACTTAAAACATATCCTGGTCTCGCCTATTCAAGTTCCAGAGGAACTAACCGACTAAGACCCAGTTTATCAGGAAATCCTCCAGGCCTGCAGCTTCCCGGTCTAGAAGACCCCCCAGAAGACAGCCTCCTCAGAGTATGCTGTCTCAGTCTTCCAGCCAAAGGGCTCCCTTTCCTGATAGCGCAGGTAGTGTCCGACTGCCTGCCAAAATTTCAGCCCCCACTTCCCCATCCACCCCCTTTCTACCAATCTCTCACTGTCTCCCTGCATGGTCACTCATTACCACAGACAAATGGGTCATGTCCATCCTACAGGATGGCTACTTCATGTCCTGATCACACCCATTCAAGGATGGACCTCCCCCCCAGTCATCTACCCCTCCTCTTTCAAGTTCTGCAAACCCTACTTGTTCAGGGCACCATAGAGTCTGTTGTGGCACAAGCTAAAGAAAAAGATTCTATTCGAGAATCTTTTTGGTACCAAGAAAAGAAAGTCCATGAAGGCCAATTCTAGACTTCTCTCCCCTCAACCTCTTCCTAAAGGTCCCTCCACTCATCCTTCCACAGGGTTTCATGGTAACCCTGGACATATAAAGGATGCTTACCTTCACATATCTATAAAGCCCGCTTACAGGAAATACCTGAGGTTCCTGGCAGGCCCATCTCACTTTCAGTTCTGTGCCTTGCTCTCTGGGCTTTCTACTGCACCCAGGAAATTTACAAAATGCCTCGCTCCAGTCATCGCCTTCTGCATGGAAAAGGGAATCCAGATATTCCCTTACCTAGATGACCTCCTAGTCCAGGCAAAAGACAGGGAAACTCTTCAAAACCACTCTGGGACCTTCTGGTTATCCTGCAGTCTCTAGGGTTCATAATCAATTTCCCCAAAGTCCCACCTCAACCCCACACAAGATATTGTCTTCCTGGGTTGCAGAATCAGGACAGACCTCATGAAGGCCTTTCTTCCAGCAGAAAAGGTGGTATCCCTTTAAAACCCCCTTCTTTCTGCTATACAGTCAACAGAACTGACTACAAAACAATTTGAGACTTCTAGATTACATGGCAGCTACCATTCTCATGCTGCCCCTAGCAAGGATACACATGAGGAAATTTCAGTGGTACGTCTGGTCAGTGTGGACCTAACACCCCACCCACTGGAGTTCAGGAAGCCGTTGTTCCCCGGCATACATTAGGAACTGAGATGGTGGGTGGCTCAGGTGGTCCGAAACCCAGGTCTGCCTGTGCAGGCACCCTCTCCCTCCCAGACCATGTACACAGATGCCTCAGAACTGTGCTGGGGAGCTACTCTAGGGAAAAGGAAGGTACAAGGTTTGTGGACGGACTCTGACAAGACCACATAAATGTGAGAGAAATGAGGGCCATTCTCCTAGCTCTACAGGCCTTCCAGCCATACCTAGAGCAGGGTCCCCTAAAGATATTCACAGACAACACCACAGTCCTGTGGTGTCTCAACAAGCAGGGAGGGACCAAATCCTACCGTCTATGCAGACTAGCTCTGCAGGTGTGGGAACTGGCTACCTCACAGGGGATTACCCTCCAGGCAGCCTACATCTATCCCTGCACAACTCCCAGGCAGATTACCTAAGCAGAACCACTTCAGACAACCATGAATGGATACTGCAAAGAGATGTTTTTCTGGCTACTGCACCAGGACACCAGACCCCAAGGCATTAGCAACAGATGCCTTCTTGATGACCTGGAAGGGGAAATTCCTGCCTGCATTTCCTCCTTCCCACTGATGCAAAGGGTCCTGCTGAAAATTCAGCAGGACTCGCCCAAAGTCTTGCTGGTGACCCCCTGCTGGCCAAGACAGCACTGGTTCCCTCTTCTTCACCTGTCCAAGGGCAATCACCACAAGTTTACCCCTTTCAGTGGACCTGCTCCACACAGAACAAGGGGACTCGTACACCTACAGTGGCAATTCTTGCACCTCACCCTGTGGCGGATAGGATTTTGATCCCCTTCAGACACCTATACAACGGGGATATGCTCACTGTCCTGCAGGAGGCCAGGAAATCCTCTCTAAGTGGATAAGGTTTTCTATTTGGTGTCACAAAAGACCGTTGGACCTGCTGGAAAGTGATATTCCTCTCATTCTGTCTTATTTGTGTGAACTCATGCAGACAGGGCTGTCGTACTCATTTGTGAAAGCACATTTGTCTGCTATCTCTGCCTGCCTTCCTCTGGAGCCTCCCCTTGCATCCAGACTCTCCGCTAAGCTGTTCCTCAAAGGGGTACTACACTTGAGGCCACCCAGGAAACCCCCCCCCCCTGGACCTTAACTGTGTATTAAAAAAACTCACTCTAGCCCCCTTTGTGCCAGCAGACAAAGCTCCCATAAAATTTCGCACATGGAAAACTGTTTTATTGGTTGCTCTGACCTCAGCCAGAAGGGTCTCAGAATTGCAAGCTCTTATGGCTACACCACCATTTTTAGTCTTCCACCTGGACAGGGTGACTCTCAGGACTAACCCGTCAGTCACTCCCAAAGTACTGAATGACCTATCCTTGAACCAGGCCATCCACTTGCCTACCTGCTTCCCTAACCCGCAGGGTGATAGTGAAGAGGGTACTTCATTCCCTAGACGTCCACAGACAACTTAGGATGTTATGTTGTCTGTATCTTGCCTTCGATGTCCTTCAAGAATGCAGCTGCAGTCCTGACATATGGGTTGTCCTGCCTCAGGCAGCCCTTCGGCTGACTCTGCCGTATACTATAGCTCGAGAGCGTTTACTGTCTCGAGGCTAGCCCCTATCCCGGCATGCCTAGTGGTAGTTACCCAGATCTCGTTTGCCGCTTTCAGCGTTGAGATTGCAAATGCTGGTTCAGGCCAAGTGTTTTTTCTCCTTTATATTTTTGGAGTTAAATTTTTTTATTTATATTACCTAAAGTTGAAGTAGTTCTGCGTATTTCTACCTTTTCCTATCCCATCAGTGTCTCTTATTACTGTAGACTAATTGTTTTTTCTCTAGGCCTCTTTCCCCTCTTCTAAACCCATTTAAATTAGAGGATTCTTCGTCTTTTCTGTCTTTTCGCCTTTTCGTTTAAGTTAGAGGCTCTTCTTTGGTGGGGAGTTCACCGTTTAACTTAGAGGCTTTCCCCCCTTCTCTTCTTTCTTGCTTGTGTAAAAAAAAAAGGTTTGACTGTATTCTTCTGTTTATTTTTTGTTAATGTGTTTTTATAGTTTCAGATGGTACTGTTCGGCATTATGTCAAAAGATACTGCCAAGGAATCTAAACCTTCAGGTTTCAAAAAGTGTGATTCGTACTGCCAAAAGATGTCCCTTACATATGTCACATGAGTTGCTTGCATTGTTTAGGGCCAGTTCACCTGCAGGATTCGTGTTCTATCTGCCATGCATTCAGTTCGAGTCCTGCAGGAGAGAAAACAAATTGATCTTAAGAGGGTTACTGAAGGGCCCCTTTGATGCTTCTATGAAGGGGTACTCAGCCAGCAAAAAAAACGGGCAAGCCCAAGCCTTCATCCTCTTTGGCTCCGATTTCAGAACCATCTAAAGAGAAGGACAAGTATCGAGCTAGGTTGGATCCCGACTGTTCCGACAAGACACACTCACCTACGGCTCATTTTGTTGTCTCGGATCCAGTAAGGCCTCATAAGTGATCTAGGTCTCCTACCTTGGAACCGGTGCGGTCTGCTCCACAGTCTCCTTTATTACAATCTGTGGCAGGCGATCACCAGTCTTCAACCCATTCCTTTCTATCATCCAGGAGCCTCTCGGATGATGATGTGGCGAGGGTGGTGAAGAGGCTTCTTAGGACAACAGCATTAGCTAAAATACTTTCGGGCCCATCCCAGATGGAAACGGTGCCAACAGCCCAACCAACAACTGTCTCAATTCCTCCTCCAACTCCTCTGAGCCGGAGTGTATGGAAGTCGTCGTGGTGGAACCATCTGTTCCAGTAACCTCCAGTCTTTTCGGTTCCAACTACTACTCCGATCTCCTCGATACCCTCTTCTATCAAGGGATCTGGGACCGATGCTCCCTCGTCAGCTTCGAGGGGGAGAGTGGCATCAGACCCTTGTCTGCCCCTACTCTCCCTCTCGGAACTTCGGCGCAGGTCATCTCGGCTCCTACATCGTCCTCGGAGCCATCACCCTTGTTTTGTAAGTCTCAGGCTTCTTCGGAGCAGGGGACTCTTTTGGGTCAGGACCGTGATGCCTTCAAGGTGATGGAGTGTGGTGTCTACTGAGACAACTCCACCCTCTGCTCCTTTGGCTCCTTTGCCTTCGGTGCCATTGTCTGACTCTGAACCTCACCTCTGCCCCAGGCGTAGAGAACCCATGCTGCAGGACGCCACATTGGGCGATCCCACTTCTTCCGAAACTTCCCCTGAGGTCCCTCGGAAGAGGACTTGCAAGAGGAAGTATGTGGACTCCCCGGAGTCCTTGACATCCGACAGACTTGGATGACTCTGAAGGGTCCCCCTGGTCCCACTCTGAAGATGTCTCCTTTTCATACATCTTAGAAATAGAGGGGTGCCTGGAAGTCCCTTGCCCCTTCTGAAGACCAGTGAGTGTACCTGGATGCGTTCGGTTTCTGACCTTCCACCTTTTGGGTATCTCCTCCTTTCGACCTACTATTGCACGTGGTGAGTCTAAGGGCGTGGAGATCTCCAGACACGATGGAACCAGTTCCGCAGAGGCCCAGTAAATTCATAACAGCCCCTGAAGACAGAGCCTTATTATCCAAAGGTGTTCCCATTGATGCTGCGGTGGTGGCAGCAGCCACCAAGAAGGAATTAGCGGAAACTTCATCTGTCCATCCACCAAATAGTCTCATACGATGGACAGATATGGGAAGTGTATGTTCTCTTCAGCGACCTTTACACTCAGGTTGCTGAACTGTTTGTCCCACTTTACAAGGCTTCAAAGGGATCTCCTCAGAATTTGGAGATACCTTGCAGGACCCTAGAGCTACAGGAGCCTTGGACAAGGCGGCTTCTCAGCTTGCGACCTTGACTTCAGTGGTTAACCCCTCCATGCGGCCAATTTGTTACGCAGCCGATGGGACGAGCAGGGCGGCAGATAGAGGTGGCCTTAAACAGACGTTCCTGGATGCACCTTTGTAATTTTGCAAAGCCCTTCATTTCTTCCTTTACCAATGATCGCTCATCTTTATTCGGGCCTCAGGTAAGAGACTCTTACCAGGTGTGAACAGGATGGCAAAAGTCTCTCTGCCATGGGAGTACATTTTTCTGCTCCATCTAGGCTTTATCCTAAGGGCCAGAAGAGCGGAAAGATGTGGTTCCGGAAATCCCAGGGAGCTTCGCCTGACACAGAGATTTTTCCCCAAGGGGCAGAGAGGGAAATACCGGAAGATGCCGGTCTCGCGGGGGGGGGGGGTCTGCAGAGTCAGGGTGACAGTTAACTTCTCTGGTAGGCCCTTCCAGTGCTCCTGAAGGGAGGCCCAACTGTCTGACTCCGGAGACTGTCGGGGGGGGGGGATTATCCTTGTACCAAAAGCCTGGCAGACAATCACAGAAGATACTTGGGTACTATCGATAATATCCAGAGGTTACAATATCCCCTTCTCCCAACTTCCCCTGTCAAAAGCAAAACACCCTATCCCAGATGTTCCACCCAATCTTTGGGATCAAACAAACCTAGAGGTTCAAAGGTTGCTGAGAGAGTCATCCAGGAAGTCCCAACAGACCAAATCGGATCTGGAACTTAGTCAAGGTTCTTTCTAGTTCCAAAGAAAACAGAGGACTGGAGACCCATATTGGATCTCAGCAGGCTGAACAAAACAGTCAGGAAGACAAAGTTCCGGTTGGTAACACTGCAGTCCATTCTTCCCTTTCTGGGACAGGACAATTGGATGTGCTCTATTGATCTCCAGGATGTGTACTACCACATAAAATGGACAGACGGTCAAGAAGATATCTACGCTTCCAGCTGGGAGCCAGTCACCATCAGTTCAGAGCTCGCTGCCCTTTGGTCTTATCACAGCCTCCAGGGTGTTCACTTAATGCATGGCAGTAGGTGCACCTCACCTGAGGCGTCTAGGATTCCAGATGTTTCCATATCTAGACGACTGGCTCCTTACTGACACCACCGAGTATCAGCTAATCAGGTCAAGGGAATCCACAATTTGATCTTGTTCTCAACTAGGGATCACCATAAACTACTAAAAGTTGCCTTAGTGTATTACCTTTATAGGGGCAGATTTAGACAAGGGCTATGATAGCAAAGCTGCCTCAAACAGTAGCAACGATCCATTGCCAAGTTGCAATGCTGTTGACAAAAAAGAGAATTCAGGCAAGATTTGTCCTTAAGGTCCTGGGTTTTATGGCAGCGGCAGTCACTCTGGTCCCTATGGTTCGCTTCCACATAAGAATTCTGCAGTGGCTCCTCTTTGCACAATGGTCATTCCAGGATTTACCCATATCCCATCAGATTCTGATCACGGAATCCTGCAAAAAGGCTCTGGAGTGGTGGCTTCATTACCTTATGGTAACAATAGGCATGCCACCCCCCAACCTGTAACCACAGTGATGACTGACACTTCCCAGATTGGGGGGTGGCATTATCTGGGACAGACTGTTCAAGGGACTTGGCAGAAACATGAGTACCACTTGCACATCAGTGTCCTGGAGATGAGAGCGGTGCTTCTGGCATTGTAAGCACTTCAGGACTTCTCTGCCTTCAGGGACTATAGCAATTCAGACAAGACAATATGTCAGTAGTATGGTACAAAACAGGGTGGAACAAGGTCTTACCCCTTGTGTCAAGAGGCTCTATGAGTTTGGCAATGGGCGATGTCTTCCCAATGCTTTCTGGTTGCAAAGCACATCCCTGGGCAGTCCAGTGTGATAGCAGACAAGCTCAGCCAGGCTATTCTGATGCCTCACGAGTGTCCCTGAAGCAGGAAGTTGCAGACTTGATTTTTCGCAAATGGGGCCAGCCATGCTATGATCCGTTTGCCACCCCCCTCAACAACAAATGCAGCAGCTGCTTTGCCCTAGTCCCACCACCGGAACAGTCACCCAGGGACACAGTTGTTCACGATTGGCCCCAGGGACTGCTTTACGCCTTTCCAACTTTTCCCCTGATCCCCAAGGTTCTTCAGAAAGCACAGTCGTTGGGTTGCAAGTTAATCCTCATTGCCCCTTACTGACCTCGTCAGATATGGTTCCCATTCCTTTGGCCTCATCTGCAGGAGGAGCCTTCAATCCTGGACCCAGCGCCAGAACTCTTGATGCATCAGTTGGGGGCTCTCCATCCTTCCATCCAAATTCTCAAGCTTACAGCTTGGTTTCTTCACTTCCGGTCTTAGCCAGGCTTCCCGATGTTTCTCCCGCAGTTCAACACATTTTGATTTCCTCCCATAAGCTCATTACAAGGAAACTTTATGCTAGTAAATGGAAGAGGTTCTCCTGTTGGGCAGGCAAAAATCAGGTTGATCTCTCTACTGCACCCATTTCAAAGATTCTTGAATTTCTTGCTGTAACCTTTGGGCGAGGAGCAGCTGCAGCTACTATTCAGGTTCAGCTAGCTGCTATTTCTAATTTCCATATGGGAGAAATGGGATCCAATATAATGTCCCATAGGCTATGCAAGACATTCCTAAGAGGTGCTGACCTCTTAAGACCTCCAATAAGAGAACCTCTTCCCCCACCCCTGGGATCTAAATTTAGTTTTAGATGCTCTGATTCTCCCCCCCCCCCCCCCTTTGAACCATCTGCTTCTTGTCCACTCAAGTTTCTGTCTTGGAAGACCCTTTTCTTGGTTGCAATTACCTCAGCTAGAAGGGTTTTAGAATTACAGGCCTTGTCTATTTGGCCCCTGTACTTGATTTTCCATAAAGATATAGGGTTTCTGTCAGAACCAACCCTTCTTTCTTACCCAAGGTATGTTCTGACTATAATTTGAATTGGTCCATAGAGCTTCCTGTTTTCTTCCCCAATCATGGCAACAAGGCAGAGTATAAGCTTCTTCAGTTGGACGTTTATAAACAGTTGCATTTCTATTTACATAGGACCAAGGACCTTGGAAAATCTGACCAATTCATATCCTTTGCTGACAATAAAAAAGGGTGTGCAGTCTCAAAGGTGACGTTATCTATGTGGCTTTCAGACACTATAAAACATATCTGCGATTTGCGTAAACAAAAACTTCCAGGGAAAATTAAAGGACACTCAAGGGCCTTGGCTACCTGTATTGCTTTTCAAGCCAGGCTGCCTTTGGATTCTATCTATGCAGTAGCTACATAGGCTAATCCTCATACGTTTATCACTCATTACAAAGTAGATGTGGCCTCCTGGAACAGGGCATCCTTTGGTACCATGGTCCTGAAGAGTTTTTTCCAGTGAGCCAACCAAGAATCAGGTGCTGGGGATGCGGTCCCAAACAGCAAGAATGAAGGTGTGATACGGACAACATAACACAGAGAGGTTATATACTCACCATAACATTCCATGTTTGTTGTCCTTGATCTTGCCTTCCTTCTTGCTTCCCACCCTCCTTCCCCCTTCCTGGAGGATCAAGAGGAATTCTTTGTTTTTATTTGTTATACTGGCCGAGTTTCCTTTTTACCATACCTTTTGGTTAATCCTAGTCTCCCTTTCTTACTCTTGTTGATGGTTTACACCTTAATACGTAGGTGTCCACTGATATGTAGGCTAGAGTATATCCTTTTCTTAACTGTATGGTCTAGTACTGGGTTATCACAAACAAGGTTTGGGTAAGTACTGCTAAGCATGCTGGGATAGGGGCTAGCCTCGAGCCAAGGAAGGCAAGATGAAGGACAACAAACATGGAACGTTATGGTGAGTACATAACTTCTTTTTTTACCTTCATAAAACCAAACCTTTTAGGAAATCTGACCAACTGTCTCCTTCCACCCCAGAGCCCTTGGGAAAGGTGTGAGCAAACTAGACTATCTCGGCCTGGATCTCCAGGACCATTTCTTTCTGCTACCTACACCATGGGAAGACCTTGCAGAGCAATGTCAAAGCCCACTCCACCAGAGCAATGGCGTCTTCTGGAGCCTTTTTTAAGGGGTTAGACACTAACGCCATACTTGAGGCAGCTACTTGGTCCTCAGTTCACACCTTTGCCAAACACTACAAATTGGGACAATATCTCCAGGGCTAGGGCAGGGCTTTCCAAGGCTATCCTACACGGATTCCTGGAAAAAAACTCATCTAGGCCACCCCCCAATCCTTACTGAGCTTTGTCACTCACCCACATGTAGAATACTGCAACACTGGAATAGGACATAGAAAGGTTGTGTAAAGTCTTACCATAACCATAGATGTCATTCTCTTTCATGTTGCAGTATTCCTTCCGCTGTTGTCAGACTGCACTTGCTCTCTTGGGTGATACTGGACAGGCTATGTCCTTACAGGACTGGCTCCGACTGGGGCCTCTCTTAGGTTCTGAGGGCTGGTGTGTGCAGATGTCACTTTTATGGCTCATGTTTCTGCTGCCACATCAGACGTCCGACACACCTAGAGGGATCGACAATCTTTGGAAACCTGTCTGGAAGAAGTCGAGAGGAAGAAGGATAAACCCATATGTAGAATACTGCAACATGGAAGAGAAGGACATCTTTGCTTATGGTAAGATTTTACACAACTTTCCTTTACTTACTCACCATAACATCGTGTTGTCCATTTTTATTCTTCAACTTCCCACCCACCTGCCCCATCTGTTCCTTTGTTTGAGCTCCAACTTCTTTTTTTCCCTTACACCTTTAATTTGTGATAGATTGAGTTTGGTTCCTCTACACATAGAGACAATCTGAGGTACATAAGGTTGGCAGGGCATTATGGGTAAAGGGAAGAGATTGAGAGTTCTTGGATCAGATGATCTGGTAGAAGCTGCCAAGTCTTATCCGAGCTCCTTCAGTTGAGGAAGAATGAAAATGAACAACACAGATGGAACGTTATGTTGAGTACATACATTTCTTTAAACTGTATACTACTGTAAAGTCTTCTGTGATAGTGTTGCTGTCTACTGAAAAAAAACTAAATGTAAAGACAAATCTTTATGATGCAGGCATCGAGGATGTTCCTACTGGCTCTAAGCCAGTCCCTGAGTAGGTGGGTGGTTCTTAGGAAGTCATGGCATTGCAAAGGATGAGCAAACCAACATCGGCCAGTCAACTCCATCCTCTCATACCAAACTGTACTAGTGGCTGAGCTGCTGTTCAAGTTATAATCTGGGTTGCAGCCAAAGGCCTTATCCTTTCAAGTCTTGGAGCCCTGCTTTTTCTGTGGTTTTTCAACTGAAGTTTTCTTTTGGCTACCATGTATCTAGAGCTCTGTATTTTGTACAAAGAAAAATGTGAAGTTAAGTCCTTTAAATGTTTTAAATTGTCACTCTTAAAAGACATCAAGAATTGGAAGTGCAGGGCATTTCCCATGTGGAAAGTGCAACTGCTGTCAGTGTATCATACAAGGCTTTAATAAAATCAATGGCAAAAAGTTTTTCCAGAGTGGAATTTGTTCATGTGTTCGTATAGGAATAGTATATGTATTGAAATGCTCCTGTGACAGTATATATAGGTGAAAGTAAGAGAAGTTTTAAAGAAAGGTTGAAAGAACATATTAGATATAGAGAAGGTAAGAGAGTCCAGTGGCATTACATTTTAAAGAACATCATAATGGTAATGTACAAGGTTTAAAAGCCACAATTTTAGGACAGGTTAAAGGAAGGAAGTAATATAGTTATGAAAAATAAATTGTGGAAAATGGAATCTATATTTATTTTAAAATTCAATACACTGATCTCAGGGGGATTAAATAGGGAGCGTCATTGGAAGGATTTCCTTTAATTTGTGTGTTTTTCATATGTAATTGATTGATTGTAATAATAGTATTTAAGAGTGGAGAGTATGAGAAAAGTATACTCTGTAAAGGCTGGAGTAGCCGAAGCACTAGAGAAGTTTTCATCTGTGCTGTGTTGTGCTTGTACTGGAGATTCATGATTTTATTAAAAGATTGAGAAGGTATACATTGGCTACTTTTATTTGATGGAGAAATTAGCTGTCCTTGTTCATAAACCAGCATTTAGTACTCTAGTAAAGTGCACAAGTGGTGCTATCTCCGTCCCTAGGATGAATTGATGTCTTTGGCTGATCAGTAAGTAGTTATGCTTTTGTAATGCATGTCTGCACCCCATGCTTTTATCTTGGTGTACTGCAGTTAATTACTTCCCACTTTAATACATTTGTAGGAGCTATGGGTGAGCTGCTTCATCTTATGGACCAAGTTGCTAATGTGGAATACAGAAACCAAGGCCGACACCACTGGCAGCACCCTTCTGACCTCACAACAAGGTTTGTAATCATAGTTTGATAACATTAGTTCTACCATTTGTAGCTCTCTGCAAATTCTGTAATATGGTAAAAAGTACAAGGACGTGCCCTCAGCTGGTTTCTTAGTATTCTGGGCAGTGAATATTGTTCTCATGTAGCCCAGTTAGGTGGTTGAAGAGGAGCACACATTTTAGCTGGCCCTCACTGTTTAATTTATCCAACAAAAGTATTGAGCTCTTTAGAGTAGATTCTGAGCAGTGGATAAGTAAAATGTCAAATGTGTATCGTAGAGATGACTGCTGCAGTGTGTATCCTTTTCTGTGGAATGTAGGGAAAAGGTGGTGGTCCACCTTTCTAGTTTGACTTAGTTTTAGCAGATGTCCCCAATGAATAGAGCAGCTGTGTCCCAGACCTCTTTTTGAAGCTTGACTTTGCCACAAATAATGTTCACATGTCCTATTTCCATGTTGCAGTGTTCTGCAGATGGTTTTACCCTTCAGTCTCGTGTACATATAGCCAGTATGCAAAAGCTTTCAGTCCCTCTGGTGCGTGAGACATCTGACGTAGGAGAGATTTCGTGGGCCATAAAGGTGATTTCAGCAATGCACCAGCCCACAGGACATTTCAGCAGCCAGTTGTACGCCAGGTGTTTCTGCTACCGCTGACGTCTGATTCTTTTTTCAGATAAGTACCCCGTTGGGGACCTTTTCAGTCCTAAAAATTTTGTCTTTCTTGTTCATGTCATCCATGAAGGGTGAGTCAGTGCGGCTGTCAAATCCCCTCATAAGGACACCCACGATAAGTGCCTTTTCAGTTTAGGACAGTTGCAAGACCATAAGCCCTGCCCAATTTGCCAGGCGTTCGTGCCTAAAACATTGCGTAGTCGCTTGCGCGTAATCTTTATCTTGAAAACCAATGTCTGAAGCAGCTTACGTTAAGGATGGAGGGCTCCTCAGACATCTCTGCAGAACTGCCAAAAAAGGCCAGAACCTTACAGCCTTAGTCCACTGCTGAACCTCATCCAGCCGATCCCCAACCTATGTCCGACATAGGCCTGGTTCCTGGATCTGGACCCGGATCTGCCACTCCAGAGGTCACGCGTACCTCTCAGTATGCCATACTATCCCTAGGCACAGCCACAGAGGCTATTCTGATGGGGTGGGGCTGCATTTTCTGAGGGAACCGTCTGAGCCGTCCGAGCTGTTGCAATCTCTGATTTCTAGACAGATGTTCACAAGCCCTCTTAAAAGGAGAGAAAAGAGGAAACGCATTTCTCCCTTTACAGAATGCATGCCTGATTGGCAGGCCTTCAGTCAAAGCCTTTTCAGTGCCTTTATGGCACTGAGGCCTATCACTGCTATTACAGGTTCCACCTCTCCTGAGCCCTAGGTCTCAACCTTCTGACACAGTGACTAGGGAAGAGGAAGTTCTTTGAGATTCCTCTGAGGAATCTCTTTCTTACAACTCACAACTTTCCTCCCCCTTGGGATATGGATCCCCAGCAGAGGAGTCAGTGGACCCTGACTCCCCAGCTGAAGGCTTGACCTTTAGTGAGACAATAAGCAGGATGAAGGATCACTTTAAACGGGAATCCTCAGAAATGACTGAGGTACAAAAGAGGTACTACAACCCCATTCAGATGGAAACCCCCAGCCCATCTGCTGTTCCTCCTATCCTGCCTGCCTGCCTTTTTAGATGCCTTTTTTTCTGCATCTCTGAACCCTGATTCCCATCCTTCTGCCCCACGCAGGGCAGAAAGGCTTTATAAGGTGCCTGACATTGCTAAACATCTGATTAAGTGCCCAACAGCTGATCCTGCCACTATCAGTCTCTACTGACAAAGCTGCCAGACTCCTACCTACTACCACCATTCTCCCAGCTGACAAAGATAGCAAGACTATGGAAAGGTTGGGCAAAAAGATATATACCTCTGCTACTTTGGTCTTTAGTGCTACAAACTACCAGACCCACATGGCCAAGTACACCTTGTCCCTCTTAGAATATGCCATCAAACACCTGGTAGATATTCCAGATCCCCCTGCCCAAAACATTACTGTCTTCTCTCCTGGCTCTCTCCTCTCAGGTCACCAGACACTCACAATCAAGTGTAACTACAATGCTGCTGAATCCTCTGCCAGGTCAGCAGCATTAGCATCTGCCTTACACAGATACTCCTGGCTTCTCCTACAACCTTTGCCAGATGATTTCAAGGCAAAGCTCAATGATGCACCTCTGAATAATGCTGTGCTCTTTGGTTCTAAGGTGGCAGACCTTTTCAAATCCCTGCAACAAACGAGAAAAGAAATGCAGGACCTGAAACATTTACTGGATTCGCCTATCCCCAAGTTTCACAGAAACTATCCTGCCAAAACCCAGTTTATTGGAAAGTACTCCCGCCCAGCTCTTCCTTCAAGGTCTCGTAAGCCCACAAGGAAACAACCACCTCCAGCTAGAGCATCACTTCTCTGTAGCCAGAGGACCCCATTTCAGGACAGGGCAGGTAGCATCTGACTTCTTGCCACTCCTGCCTCCTCCTCCCTCTCCTTTTGTTCCACTACCCACTCGCCTCTCACTTGTATCCCTGTTTGGGCGCATCTCACGTCAGATAAGTGGGTCCTGTCCATATTTTTAAAAGGTTACTTTATGTCCTGGATCTCCCCTCCCATAGGGTAAGGCATACCTTGACCACCTGCTCAGCAGCTGCACCTTTTGTAACCAGTAGTCTAGACCCTGTTAGATTATGGTACCAGAGACAGTCCCCTCTACTGCAAAAGGAAGACAATTCTACTCAAGGCTGTTCCTGTTCCCCAGGAAAGACGGACCCTGGGGGCACATTGTAGATCTCTCCTAGCTCACCCTTTTTCTAAAGGTCCCAACCTTCAAAATGCTAACTCTGCCAGCCCTTTTCCCTCTCATTATGCCACAAAGATTCCTGGCTACTTTAGGTATAAAGGATGTTTACCTCCACATCCTAATCGAGCCCTCCCAAAGGAAATTGGGATTCTTGGTGGGTTCCTTACACTTGCAATTCTCTGCTTTGCCCGTTGGAATCTCCACTGCACCCAGAGTCTTCACCAAATGCCTGGCATCTGTGGTGGCTTACTGCAGGACAAAGGGAATACAAATATTCCCCTACCTGGACGACATGCTGATCCAGGCTGCCAGCCAAGAAACCCTCCAAGGGCACGTCCAGTTTGTGGTGACCCTCCTTCAATCACTGGGGTTTCATATAAACCTACCAAACTCCCATCTTCAACCAACACAAGACATTGTATTCCTTGGATGCAGGATACGCTCAGATCTCATGGAGGCTTACCTGCTCCCACCAAAAGTGAGTGCCCTGTTAGAACACCTTCTCCTGGTCCTTCACTCCACATAGTTGACTGCAAGGCAGTACCTCAAACTTCTGGGCTACATGGCAGCCACCATACGACTGCTTCCTTTAGCAGGATTGCACATGAGAAAGCTACAATGGTACCTTCGGTCAATCGGGAAGCAACACAACCAGCCTATAGAGCACATTGCACCCCTTCTTCCCTGCCTGAAAAAGGAAATACAATGGTGGTTGGCTCAGGGAAATCACAGCCCGGGCCTTCCTCTCCAACCACCTCAACCCACTCAGGTCATGCACACAGACGCCTCAGACCTGGGGTGGGGAGCCACCCTCGGCCACTGACAGGTGCAGGGCCGGTGCCCACCGCACCTCAAATCAGAACACATCAGTGCCAGAGATGAGGGCAATCCTCCTAGCCATCCAGGCATTTCTTCCTTTCTTACAAAAGGGGCCACTTCTGATATACACAGATAACACCGTTGTACTGTGGTATATCAACGGCGGGGGGGGCAAGTCCTACCTGCTATGCAGACTAGCCCTTTTTGTTTGGGAATTGGCCACCTCACAGGCAATCACCCTGTAGGCGACCTACATTCCCTCTCTCCACAACACACACATTATTTGAGCAGAATCAGCGCAAACTACAAATGGATGCTTCACAGAAGTGTCTTCCTGGACCTGGTCCACAAGTCGGGTATACCTCAAATAGACCTGTTTGCCTCCTCCATCAACAGGCAACTTCCTGGTTTTTGCACCAGGACACCAGAACCGCAGGCATTGGCAACAGATGCCTTCTCAGATTTCCTGTAAGGGGAAATATCTATATGCACCCCCCCCCCACACACACACACACACTCATTGAACAGGTCCTGCTAAAAATCCAGCAGACCAACCCAAAAATCTTGCTGGTGACTCCTTATCGGCCCAGACAGCACTGGTTCCCCTTACTCCTTCACTTATCTAAGGGCAGTCACCACAAGTTACCCCCGAGAGTGGACCTTCTCACAAAGAGCAAGGGGTCACTAATCCATGTATAGTAGCAGCTTTCTGCATCTTACCCCTCTGACTGATAAGATTCTGATCTCATTCAGACACTTTTACAATGAGGACGTGCTCAATGTCCTGCAAGAGGCCAGGAAACCAAATACAAGGAAATAGTCTCTCAAAGTGAAAACGTTTCACTGTATGGTGTCATAAGATAGCTGGATCCACTTCTCAGTGAACCCCCTCTAGTGCTGTAATATTTGTATGAGCTACTACAGACTGGATTGGCTTATTCATCCGTCAAAGCCCACCTGTCTGTTGTTTCTGCATGCCTGCCTCTGGATCCCCCATTAGCATCCAGACTTCCTTCCAAACTATTCATGGGGGTACTTCACCTTAGGCCCCCCAGAAGACCTTCTCCCCCTGCCTTGGGACCTTAGCTACATGCTTGAGAAGCTTACGTGACCACCTTTTGAGCCAGTTGATAAAGCTTCACTAAAGAATTTAACCTGGAAAACTGTTTTTAGTGGCCCTAACTTCAGCCCGAAGTGTCTGAACTCCAAGCCCTTATGGCTATTCCTCCATTCCTCGTTTTTCACAAGGACAGGGTCACCCTCAGGACTAACCCGTCCTTCATGCCCAAGGTAGTTAATGACCTGTCCCTCGATCAGGCCATACACCTACCTGCTTTTTTTCCCCAAACCCTCAAGGTGACTGTGAGAGTATGCTGCATTCCCTGGATGCACACAAGCAAATCAGATTCTACCTGCACAACACCAAGCCTGTCAGACAGGCTGACCAACTTTTTGTATCCTTTCACCCCAGAGCCCTGGGGAAGGCAGTGACCAAGCAGACTATTTCTACTTGGAATTCCAAGGCCATCACCTTCTGTTACCAGTTCCATGGTAAGTCTCTGCAGGGTAAAATTAAGGCTCATTCCTTAAGAGCAATTACCTCTTCTGGGGCCTTCTTCAAGAGACTGGATACCTCTAGTATCCTGGAAGCTGCTACTTGGCCTTTGGTCCACACCTTCACCAAACACTACAAACTCAACCACATTTCCATATCCAGGGCTGTCCTTCATGGATTCCTGTAGTCTGCTTGTAGACCATCACCCCAATCTCAGTGAGCTTTGGCACTCCACCCATATGCGGAATAGTGCAACATGGGAATAGAAGGGCATATAAAAGTTGTGTAAAATCTTATAACCATAGATGTTCTTCTCTTCCATTTTGCAGTTTTCTTTCCCTCCCTCCTTCCCCTTCTGTCAGCTAAGGACTTCCTTCCTGGATGGCAATGATATGGCATTGCCCTTATGACTGGGGCTTCTGTTCTGAGGGCTGGTGCTTGCCACCGTCACCTTTATGGCCCACGAAATCTTGCCTACATTAGACATCTCACTCGCCACAGAAGGACTGAAAGCTTTTGGATACTAGCCATATGTACACGGGACTGAAGGGTAAACCCATGTGCAGAATACTCCTACATGGAAGAGAAGTTCATCTATGGTTATGGTAAGATTTTACACAACTTTTCTTACAGTCCAGCAGTCCCTCATAGAGAAAATGCAGTTGCAAAAGTAAACGTAATATAATAGTAGATGTTTGAATAAATTACTGTTGCAGTAACCTAAGCTGTGTGCGATGTTCTGCCAAGGATCAGTCAGCTAACTTATAAAGCTTTAGAGTACTTTTACACAGTCTTGCCCCTGCCATGTTCAGGGGTAGTAGTATGAAGGCAGTTCTAGGGCACCAGAACTGAGCTTTCTAGCCACCAAAGAAAAGGGTAAAAAACGCCAGGAAAGAAAGACGAGATCCACAATATCTTGATATTAAGCGCTTTCATTTTTTAATAAAAACTTCTTCAGAATACACATCCATAATAAATTAAACCCTTTTTATACAAATACACGCCTTCATAATTAATGACATCACAATGAAATTACTTAAATTGAATTAAGTTGAATTAATACAGCCCCATTGAGGCATCTAAAATATTGAATACATTTTGTACCATATTACAATAAAATAAAAACCTTAATAAATACGCTATATTATGTTCAAACCACAAAAAATCCCTAGTTATTGTCACTATTATTCAAAAATAACCTTCACATTTTAATCTGAGAGTAGAACTGATAGATGTATTTGTGTTTAAGCCTAGAAATGATGTTGCATTAGTTTTTAACTGCCATCTTAGTTCCCTATTTTCCAATAAATCATTAAGGGGACCACCTCTATCTCCAATTGTGACTTGTTCCAATACTGAAAATCTAAAATCATGTCCCTCATTATTGATAATGTGCACCGCCAAAATATTTTTTGTATCTTGTTTTTTAATATCGTAAAAATGTTGATACATTCTGCTCCTAAGAGCATTGATGGTCTTACCGATGTAAAAACAAGAACATTGCGTGCATGTCCCTATGTAAACAACAGCCCTGCTATTACAGGTGAATTTTTTCTTATATATGTATATATATATATATATATATATATATATATATATATATATATATATATATATTTACCATAATTTGGGATAAACAACTCTGTGCCTTCTAAAATATATTTGCACTGCAGACAAAAAACACATTTAAACATCCCCTTGGGCCCAGAGAACATCTCTTGTACCCTCTCCAGCATGTTTTTTTATAGTGGTATCCTTTTTATAAACAATATTAGGTTCTGTTCTCACTATGTGCAAGAATTCTTTATTGTTATTAAATAAATTCCAGTTACGTTGAATAATGTTGCTTATACTTTTAAACTGCTGGTTATATCTAAAAATACCAGCACTATGAAATGACTTATTGTTCGAACCTTGAGAACTTTGTATACCTTCAGCTGAACTATTAGGACCCTTACATAATAGTGGAAAAAATATACCTTGTTCCCTTTTAGATACCACCTCCTTTAATGTATTTTCTACAAATTCTAAGGGATAACCTCTACTAACCAACATACCTTTAAGAATTTCTATTTGACCTAGGAACTCATAAAAGTCTGAAACCATTCTTGCTAGTCTAACCCCTTGTCCTTTTATTAGTGACTTCTTCTGATATATAGGGTGAAAACTAGAAAAGTGTAAAAGTGTGTTGGAATAAGTAGGTTTCCTAAAAATTGTCGTTTCAAAACAACATTTCATTCTATTTTTACTTATAGTAATATCTAAATAATTAATTTTCTCATCCGAAATAGTGAGAAAATTCCAAAAATTCGGTACTTATACCAATAAACTCAAGAAATTCATTTAACATATCCTCACTGTCATTCCATAGGATGACTGTCATCCACATACCGCCCATAATATTGCCAAAGTTGTGCATATTTACTGGTGAATATACAGTTTTGTGTGTGGTTTTGATTTTTACTCACCAAAGAAAAGGACTACAGCTGTGTTCAGTATGGACCACACCAATCCAAATCATGCACTCTGGCTTAAAGCACATGAAAAATTGGGGGATGAAGGGAGGGAAGCAGCTTTTGCAGAAGTGATCTATTTGAACATTCGCTGCTGGGGTATATTTACTTACACAATTGTACTATGTTCATTATTAGATCACTTCTGCAATGGCCTTAAGCCATTTGGCATGAATATCAGTGGTTAGGGAAGAAGAAGCTGGATCAGAGTTCAGATGTTAAAGAATGGTCTAGATCTAGAGAGGGCATCTAGTTTGTAGTGCTTGATACATGTGTGTACAGATAAGTGTTGCTACCTTTAATATGTTTTCAGAGTTCACTCCTTCCAAAAGCCAAGGAAGTAGCCAGAACCCTGATGGGGTGACTAAATAGCCTGTTTAGATACTGACTGTCCATTTTTCGTACTTTCAAAGGAGAAAGAGTTGCTTAGCAGTCCTGAAAGTCTTTGTTCAGTCAGTCTTTAGTTGCCTGTGGACATCTAGTGTGTGTGGACTTCTTTCTGCCTGATTTTGTTTGGGGCTCCAGAAAGAAAACCAAGACAAATAGCCTGGCTTAATGCAAATCTGAAATGACTTTGGACATGAAGAATTTGTTCTCAGTTATCCTATGTTTGTGAAAACTGAGATAGGAATGATTCCCATAAGATATTGTAACTAATGTACTCTTGCGGAAATCAAAGCAATAGGTGCCACTGTATTCAAGAATAAAAATGTCAAATTGACCTTGTGAATAGGTACAAAGGGAAATAATGAAGATTTTTTTCTTGTACAAAATTAAGATACCAAGATGTCCTTTGCCTGCTAGGTTTGATGGTTAAATAACACTCCTTTTAAAAACTGTTTTACAAGAGGTAGGGAAGAAAGCTGGGGTCTAGGGGCAGATGAGCACCTATGGTCAAGAGATGAAACATAAAAGAATGATGAGACCAGGGATAATAACTTGCACAAATACTGAAGAATCATGAGTCAGAGCCTTAAAAGGATTCTGGTTCTTCGACTGACGCCAAATAGAAAATCCTTTACTCTTAACCGTATATCATGTTTTAGTAGCAGGTTTCTTTGCTTCCTTTACCTGCTGCATATCCTCTGAAAAAGGTACCTGAAAGTTAAAACAGTATCATCCAGGCAGTCCGTTAATGGTTGGGTGTGTCAGACTACCCCACAATATAGGTAATTCTGTTCTGTGAGGAAACTTGTGGTAATTGCCCTTTGCTGTTTTCAACAGACGGGAGAACCATTGTTATCTGGGCCAAAGGGAGGAGGGGTGTTAACCATAGTTCTTTAAAGAGTTCTGAAATTCAGAAGCACTCTGGTTATTTAGAGAGAACATTGGAAGAATGTTTAGGAACATTCTCATCCATGAGAATGAAAAGACGTCTGTCTTCCATGTCTCTTTGCAAAGATTCCTGGATCAGAATTTCTTTGATCTGTTTGTCTCCAGTCAAAACAGATGTCCTCCTATTCTTCTGTTTCAGTATTCATTGGATCATAGGAGGTTACTAGGCTATGGCCCTTATAAGCCTAGCCAAGAGTTTAGCTCATGTTTAAACAAAGCAGCACCCAAAGCCCCTGTCCAGCAGGGAGCACAGGTGGAGTCCCAGTGGTGTATTTTCTGTTTCCCATCCAGTTATCCAGGTTGGGCTTAAAAAGGGATAATGAGGTACTCTTCCTGACGTAGAGTGGGAATCTGTTCCACAGATGAGTGAGTCTGTGGGATACAAATCTGTCCTGCCAACAAGTCCTATTGATAGCACAGACCAGGTTGAGGTTGCGTGTATGGGTTGCTAGAGTGGAGCTTCACTTGGATATGCAACAGTACCATCAAGGCGCAGGGTCTGAAATTGCTTTGTATGTCAGAGAGATGTCACCTCTGAGGAATCTGTATGAAACTGAGGCTCTGCTATCTGTGTAGGGTGGATGTTTGAGGCCCTGGATCCTCCTGGTGAGGAACCTCTGTGATCTTTCCAGCTGCTGCATGTGCTTTGCAAGGTACATGCCGAAAGGGGCATTGTACTCAATAATTGGTCTTATAAGGGAAGAATACTGGGATGTTATGATCTTTGTCCCTGGATGAGATGCCCTTGCTTATGAGGTGGGCCATGTAGAAAGCTTTCCATACAACAGAAGCAACATGGTGGCCAGAAAACTGGTTGCCATCAACCTGGATGCCCAAATCCCTCACTACTGATTGTGTACTTAGGACGTTAATGTAATGATGTGGGGACGTCACACTCCCCTAAGGGTTGATGATGCATTTTTTGGCATTCAGCTTGAGGCCACGTTTCTGGCACCAATCATTTGTTTGGGTGAGACCCTCTTGGAAGGGCGTCCACATCACCTGGAGAATTGATGACTGCGTTCAGCTTGCAGTCATCTACAAACTTGGTTAGCCATAGCTCACTGATTTTGGCTTGCACTTCAGAGAAGTATATCCCAAATAACTGAGGCCCCAAGACCGATCCCTGGGGTATGCTGCTCGTTAAGGGTCTACTGCTTGACGTGGCTTCCCCTATTTTGATTAGGTGGGTTCCATCAGTGAGCCAGTTTGCTACCTATCTGATAACATATGGATTGATGCGTAGTTGAGAGTTTGTGTTATGCCCGAGTGGGCAATAATGTCGAAGGCTTTGGCCAGGTTAGGGTAAGCGGTTCCATGGCTTTGGTGACTGTCTGAAAGAAGTTGACCAGATTTAACAGACGTGGCCTCCCCTTGACAAAGCCAAACTGTGTGGAATCGAGTGTTTGGAGGTTGCCAGTGTCCCTGTTAATGAGTTCCATGATGATCTGTTCCATGGCCTTGCAGATCAGGCTAGTTAGTTTGATGGGTCTGTAATTTCCTGGATCCGGTGGACATTCCATCTTTGTGTAAAGGGATGACTGTGCCTGTCCTCCACTTGGCTGGGACAAAGCCGGTACTCGGGCTTTGGTTGAATAGGTTGCCTAATGGTGCTGCAAGTTCAAGCCTGACTTCATGTAGGATGTAGCCTGTGATGTTATCGGGTCGCATGGAGGCTGTATTTTTTGCCTTTGAGAGGGTAGTGATGGCAGTTTCCTAGAGATAAGGGGTGGGGACAGGTACTGGGGATATCCTGGTTTACTGATGGGGGGACAGAGGGGAGAAGTTTGTGCTGAATCTGGCAGCCAGTAGATTGGCTATATCTATAGCATTTGTGTATGTGGCGTCTTTGACCAGCAGTTCTGAACAGATCAGAACAGGGTGCTTTCTTTGAGATTGCAGACATTTGTGAAGAAGGCCTTATGATTGTCTCTAGTAGATGTGGCCAATTTGGACTTGAAGCCGGCTTTAGAGGATTTCACTAGTGCTCTTATTTGCTTGTTCAGGCTAAGGAAAGATTGCTTCCAACTGGGCATCTGCTCCTTGGTCCTGGACAGCAATTGTTTCCTTTTGTTGTATAGTTTATTTATTGGAGATGTCCACCAGACAGATTTACTCCTTCCTTGTGGAGGATGATTTTGCCCTGTCAGGTATTCCTGATTCCATGCATCTGTATAAATGCTTGTATAGTACTTTGGTGTAGGTTTGGACATTGGTGCCAGTTCCTACAGTGGGGGAGGAGGCTGTGAAGCTGTTTATATCATCCCTCAGGAGGTTGTAATCAGCTTTGGAAAAGTTTTTCTGTTTTACCCTAGCTAGAGGGGTGTCAGGGGAGATGGTGACTTCGAAAGTAACCACATTATGGTCTGATCTTACCAGGGAGAATGATACTGTAGGGGTGCTGCAGTGGTTACTCTTGTTGGTTAATACCAAGTCCAAGATATTAACTGTTTTGGGGCGATCTACTAGCTGTTCCAAAGCATTTGCATTGATAAAATCGAGGAATCTCTGGGCATTTGTGTTTGCCATGAGTAGTATTTTTCAGTCTATGGTTGGGTAATTTGTCACCGAGGATCATCAGGGTAAAGGGTTGAACCTTGATAGATTTGAAGAGGGGGGCCTGTAGCTAGATATAATTTGAATAGGGGTCTTGTCAACGGTTAAGTGTAGCTGGAGTGTCTCCTGTGTGTCATACTGTTTGACCAGCCTGGAGGTGTGTGTGTCTAATATGTATTGAAACTCCACTTCCTTTGGCTTTGTTGCCCACAGTTTGAGATCTGAATGTATGATAGGGTGAGAAACCAGGTAACTCTGGGATGCTGTCTGCAGCTTTGAACCAGATTTCTATCACTGCACAAATGTCAGCATCTTCCAAGGTTAAGAATGCTTGGAATGAGTGCAGTTTCATGTTTAGACTCCTAGCACTTAGCAGCATGACCTTTAATTTGCATTTTGTTGAAATTTTTAATTTGGTAGCATCGACCTCATGACTTTTCCTAAAATGGCAGTATGGGGAGGCAAGGGCCTTTGCACGAAGCCTGAAGTCTAAGTGAGTTAGTTGCAGGCCATCTCTAACAAAGCATCATAGTCTGGCGATCATGTCTTCCCAGGCTGTCAGGTACTGGATCCCCCTTGAATGACACCAGAAACTAAGTCAATTGTTAGTCATTCATTTTCTGTTTGTATTGAGGCATCATTCTGGGTGACGCTAGAATGCTACTTGAGGCTAGGGACGTACCTGCCTGGGGCAGCATATTCATCGAGCTCAGTCATGTCTCTCTTCGTATATCTCAAGTCATTCACGCCAACATGGACTATGACAGAGTCATAACGGTGCCTGTTGAGATCTGCAATGTGTGATATAGCAGATTCTGGCACCTGACAAACAACTAGCTGTGACATTCTCCTTATTCAGCCTGGTGAGATGCAAATCTGTGAGTCTCACAATGGAGTCTCTTATGACTAATATGTTGGGTTTATGGTTAGGCCTTAGTGGTTGCGAGACATTGGTGTGTGGAATATGCATAGTATGTGATGTGGAGGGTTGTGGAGTTCTCAAGTATTTTTGCCTCTGGGTCTCCTTTGTTTGGGTTTGTTTTTGTTGAGAACATCCACATATGTGAGTGTGTTGTGTAGTTGTGGGTGGTGTTTGAGGTGTAGTGATTGTGTTGACACCTTTCTCAGTGCCAGATATACTGGCTTGTGAGGAAGAGAGCATAGACTCTAGCTTCTTTATGTAATTGCATCTCTCACAAATTGTGTTCCTAGATGGTAGTAGCAGAAGGTTGTCTGTACATGAGGCAGTTGCTACACTGTCTCAGGATGCCTATATCAACCAGGCTGGCAGGAGAAACCATAGGAAATTGTCCATCCATATTTGGCCGAATCTGAGGGAGAGAGAGGACAGGGAGAGCTAGGGGGTAGGCCTAAAGCCCAAGTGCTTAAACCAAAACTAAGAGGCGTAGAATAACACTTAAAATTTAAACCGGCTAAAAAGCAAGCAGTAGTAAATGCAGCAGAGAAGATGCAATTGAACACTTTAGAAAACAAGTAGAAGAAAAACCAAGATGAAGTAATAGAGTAGGAGGCAGAAACACAAATACTGTAAAAAGCAGCTGAAATGTTAATCATAGCTGAAAGACAGCAGTGGGACACCAAATGAAAGTTTCAAACAGATAAAGGAGCAAGGGGACTCTAGAGAGTTGCCTGTCAAGGTGACGACCTGACATTGGCCGGTATACCAAAGTCCTTTACTACCTAAGGTGAGCGATACGTCTGATGTTGGCCATCATCAGACATCGGCCATAAATGTACATACTCACCACCCTGAACTTTTTTGCTGCCAGACCCAGACGTCACTCTGCTGTCAGAATCTATATTCTTCGAAAAAGATAAGTGACCCATTGAGGAAATCTTTTGTTTTTTTCCTACCTTACTTTATCTTTGAGGTTCATGTCATCTAGAAAAGGGAAGTGTGACTGTGGGGCAAACTGTGCGTGAGAAACCACACGTCCTGGAAAAGGAAATAAGAAGTAATCCCCCAAGGAAACAAATGTAAGTGGGGAAAAAAAGTCTGATTTGTGTAAAGTCCTCATGGAGAGGCAATCTCACAAATCCAATGTCTCAAGCTTCTAGCAAAGAACGTGATGAACTCCCCTCCAGACCCGATGACTGGGCCTTTAAAATGGAAAGCCAAAGTACATAGGCTCAAATCCGAAGCTGTGCCTCTCGAGTCGGACGTCTCTTCCGAAGTGCATGAGAGCTCGGAGACGTGCACCAAGATCTGGACCCACAGATCGAGCCCGCTTCACAGGCCGTCGTGGCTCCAGACATTTGCACATCCAAAGAGGCTTCTCGGATGTCTACCTCCGACGTCCCTGGGGAACCGAGGCTTAGTGTTTGAGGGCCCTAGGGGCATTACCCAGATTGTCATTAGGGAGGATGTCTAATCCGATATTGTAGAAGTCTGGTGTGTGGCATATGCCTGTAGTCCTAGCAGCCTGGGTTAAGGCACCTGCTGTAGATTTTTCTGTTATTTCTGTTGCTTCTGATAATGTCTTCTGGTCTAGTCCTTCCTCTTCCCTGCTGCCCTCAGATAGACAGCAGACAGTTGGACAGACTGGGAAAGAAAATCTATATCTCAGCTACCTGGCCTTCAGAGTATTAAATTATCAGACACGTGACCAAGTTCAACTTGGAAATCCTTTCCCAGGTCTCTAAATTGGTATTAGATATGGCTGACTGCAAATAAGGCCCTGGCATCTTCACTCCTTGCCACTGCTCTCAAGTAGCCAGACATTCTGTCAAGTGCACCTATGATGCAGTAGAAGCCTCCTGTAGGGCTGCCACTTCCTCTTCTGCCCTTAGAAGATTTGCCTGGCTTAGGCTTCAGCCTCTACCTGAGGATATCGAGGCAAAACTGATGGATGACCCTCTGGATAATACTGCCCTGTTTGGGAAACCTTCTGCAGAGCTCTTCAATTCTCCGCAGAAAAAAAGGCAAAGAAGTCCAGGATCTCAAGCACATCTTGGTATCCTCTGTGCCTAAATTTCATAGGAATTATCCTGCGAAACAGACTTTCCTATGCAGGCAATCCAGAACACCTCAAATCTAGACCCCCAGAAGTGGGCAAAGAAGACCCAACAGTTTCCCCTCATCTTCGGTCTCTGTCTCTCACATAACCAGCCCTTTTTGATCATAGGTTCATAGGTAGATACTAGGCTGTCTGCCCAAGGGCTTAAGTAAACCTAGCCAACAAGGTTCCCTGGCTTATGCCACCCAAGAAAGTTATTTTCCTGTGCCCCTGTCGAACAGAGCCACAGAAGTGATCCCCGGGGTGTATTTCCTATTTCCCACCCACTCCTCAAATTTTTTCTTGAGTGCTAATGAGGAACTTTGCTTGACATAAATGGGTAGCTTGCTGCAGAGTAGGGGAAGTCTCTGGGACAGAAATCTATCCCTCCAGCATGTCCTGTTTACTGTGGTGACAAGGTTTAGGTCCCTAGAGCATATAGGTCGGAGGGATTGGGATTTCTTTAGGTGTAGCATGTCCAACAGGTCTGGGTTTGACATAGCTGTATATGTTAGGCAGAGATCACCTCGGCATAGGCGATATGCTACAGAGTAAAGCTGGAGTTTTTTGAGATGGTCAGTGTAGGGCATTTGTTTGAGGCCAGTAATCCTCTTTGCCAGGTACTTCTGTGGCCTTTCCAGCTGCTGCAGATGTCTTGTGAGGTACATTCCAAAAGGGGCGTTGTACTCAATAATGGGTCCAATGAATGTCAAGTAGGGGGGAGATCTCTTTTCCTTTTGTGATGAGATGTGCCACGTAGAAGGATTTTGTGACTACTGTGGCAATGTGATTATCAAAGGAGAGACTACTGTCCACCTGGGTCCCAAGGTCTCATCACACATTCGGTGTTAAGTAGACTGCCACCTATGTGGTAGTTCATGGGTACAGAGTTTTTACCAAAGGGGATGACAGTGCACTTTTTGGTATTGAGCTTGAGGCCATGGCTCTGACACCAGGCATCTGTCTCAGTGAGGCCCTTCTGTAGGATGTCCACATCATTTGGTTTCTCAACTATGGCTCCTAGTTTGCAGTAATCTGCGAACTTAGTTAGCCAAAGGCCTTCTGTATTAGCCTGTACTTCAGAGAAGTAGATACCAAACAGGAGAGGTCCCAGGACTGAACCTTGTGGTACTCCATTTATCACTGGTTTGAAGTCAGATTTGGAGTCTGCAACTTTTACAGTGTGGATTCTGTCATTGAGCCAGTTAGCAACCCGTCTTGTGATGTAGGGATTTATACCTAGTTTAGTGAGTTTAGCTATAATTCCAGAATGGGGGATGGTGTTGAAAGCCTTGGCGAGGTCAAGATAGGCTGTGTGAACCACCTTACCCTCATCTACGGCTTTGGTGACTGCATCAAAGAAGTCGATCAGGTTCATAAGGCATGATCTGCCTTTCACAAACCTGTACTGGGTAGGTTCCAGAGTTTGGAGGTTACCAGTGTCTGAGTTCCATGATACATTCCATGGCCTTGCAGACCAGGCTAGTAGGGCGATAGTTCCTGGGATCAGTGGTGGGCTCCCCCTTTTGTGGAGTGGGATAACTACTGCTGTGTGCCATTCATTGGCCACAAAGCGTGACAGTGAGGCTATAATTGAACATGTTGCTTAGGTGGGGAGCCAGTTTGTTCTGAAGTTCATGTAAAATGCAGCCTGGGATGTTGTCCCATGGATGCTGTGTTTTTGGCTTTAGAGAGTACAGCTTTTACCTGCATAGTTGTGATTACAGGGACTCTGCACTCTTCTTGTATAGGTATGGGCCCTTTAGGGGGGTAACGTTAGCACTGAACCTATCTTCCAGGATGTTGGCAATATCAGTTGGTTCTGTAATTTTCGTGCCGTTGTGCTACAATTCAGAGCAGATCTGGGTGTTGCCATTGAGATTCTTGACATAGCTATAGAATGCTTTGTGGTTGGCCTTGGAATCGGTGGCGATTTTGTTTTCGTAGCTAGCTTTGGAGGATCTTGTAAGGGATCTCAGCTTCTTACTGAGACTGACCAGGGAGCTCCTCCACTCATGGGATTTTAGTCTTTTGCAACAGTTTCTTCCTTCTGTTGTAGAGTTTATGGCAGGGGACCACCAGATTGGCTTCCTTTTTTGGAGGATAGCGTCTTAGTTCTGTTTGAGATAGCGCAATCCATTCACTGATGTAAATGCTTATAGAGTGCATTTGTGAAGGATTCAGCAGTCATAACTGTATTGTCCTTCTGCATGGGTGTCATGAAGTTAGCCACTTCTGTCTTAAGAAGCATGAAGTTGGCTTTGGAGAAATTTTATACCGTGGTTTCCTTAATGGGGGGGGGGGGGCAGGATGTGGATATCTAGGGTGATTAGCTTATGGTTGGATCTGACCAACGAGGAGTTGACTTAAGGTCTGGAACACCAGTCACTCATGTTTGTAATGATTAGGTCTAGGATATTGTTGCCCCTGGTGGGGGTGTGGATAAGTTGATCCAGGGCATTGGAATTTATGAATTCCAGAAAGTGTTGAGCGAATGAGTTGGTACATGAGTAGTTTTCCCAGTTAATGGTGGGGTAGTTGAAACTGCCCATTATTAGGGTGTTTGGTTGAACCCTAATATTTTCCAGTATATCAAGAAAAGAGGAGTTGAAATCCTGTGGTATGGTGGGGGATCTTTAAAAAGCTACAGTTTGGATTGCAGTTTCGCCCAGAGTTAGTTGCACTTGGATAACCTTGGATGCATTATGCTGAGCAACTAGCCTGAAGGTGTGGATATCCTTAATGAATGTGGACACACCTCCGCCTTTGGTGTTCCAGTGCAGGTTAGCCGAAAAGTGTGGTAGGAGTTAAAACCTGGTAATGCAGGGGTGCTCTCTGGAGCTTTGAACCAGGTCTCAGTCACTGCACAGATATCAATGTTCTCCATTTTAAGGAGTGTCTCAAGGGAGTGCATTTTGAGATTTAGACTTCTAGCATTGAGTAGCATTGCCCTCAGTTTTTACTTGCTTGTTCCTGTTACGGTGGTGAATCTGTTATTTGAACCTTGCCTAAAAAAAGGCACTATAGGGGCGGCAAGAGCCTTAGCCAGTAATCGTAATCCCAGGGTCGACAGGTGCAGGCCATCTCTGGCAAAGCATCGTGGTCTGTCAACCATGTCATCCCAGGCAGATGGATACTGGATCCCCTTAGAATGACACCAGAAGCTCAGCCAGTTGAAGTCAGTCATTTTGTCATGACTCTGGGAACAACCCAATTCCCCTGTCCCAACGCCTTTCCCCCTCTCCCTTCCTTCCTGGGAACTCATCACTCAGGACTCTTGGGTGTTAAGCGTCATAAAAATGGGGGTACTTCATGGTTTGCCACAATGTGCGTGCCTTCAGGGGAATTCCCCACCACCGAAAGATCAGCTCCCGCTTTTCCTGTCATTTCTACTAGAACTCCTAGAACAGGGACCATAGAACCTGTCCCCATAGGGAAGAGGGAAGGGGCTTTTACTCCCGTCATTTCCTAGCTCCCAGGAAGGAAGGGCGCTTGAGACCAATCCCGGATCTCTTACCTCAACAATTTCCTCCTTGTCCCCTCATTCAAAATGTTAACCCTACAAACACTGTTTCCTCTTATCGTTTCTCAGGCATTTCTAGCTTCAGTAGACATCAGGGATGCATACTGCTATATCCCCGTTGATCACAGATACAGAAGATTCCTACGATTTTCTGTGGGATCCTCAGCTTTGCCTTTTGGACTCTACAGCCCCGAGAGTCTTCACAAAATGTCTAGCACCCAGTAGTAGCCTTTTGCAGGCTGCAAGGGATCTTAATCTACCCATACCTGGACAACCTTTTAATACAAGCCTCTTCTCAGACAGAGTTGAGAAAATCCCTCCAAGTGGCAATTACCATTCTTTAAGGCCTGGGATTTACCATCATCTTCAAGAAATCTTCCCTGGACGCGACCCAAAATCTCATTTTCCTGGGCTGCAGATTCCAGACTCTGAGTGTGCTATTTTTTCTTCCACCTTCCAAGGCACAAGCGATCTCCGTAATCTTTGCAGAGATACTCCTACATCAGATTTCTGCCAGACAGTTCCTCAGGATCTAGGGCTTGATGGCTTCCACCGTCCCAATGATTCCTTTGGCAAGGCTTCACATGAGGAAACTTCAGTGGTTCCTCAAATCAGTATGGTCTCAACATGTCCACCCTCTAGAACACCTGATTCCACTCCTCCCATGTGTAAAGCAGGAGCTCCATTGGTGGATCTCACAACTGTCCGTAAATCCAGGTCTTCCCATTCACCCGCCATCACCTACACAGACCTTATTTACGGATGCTTTGGACATAGGCTAGCGGGCAGCCTTAGACCTCCACACATCCCAAGGGGAATGGTCTCCCTCCCAAATGACAGAACACATTAATGTGAGAGAAATGAGGGTACTAATGTTAGCCCTCCAAACATTTAAATCACTGATCAGACCAGGGACGTTACTTGTACACACAGACAAGACAATCTTGTGGTACATAAGCAGGGTGGTACCAGATCCTCCCTCCTCTGCAGACTAGCCATGCAGGTATGGGATCTAGCTTGCCTCCTTGATGTATTTCTCCAAGTGGTGTACATCCCCTTCAGCTAGAATACAGTGACTGATACCGTAAGCAGATCCAGGACACAAACCCATGAATGGATGCTTCACAGGGATGTGTTCGTAGACATTGTCCACCATGAAGTATTCCAGAGAATTTTTGTCTCCCCCATCAACAAACAACTTCCTTGGTTTTGTGCCAGAGAATATCATCCTCAGACATGGAGAGTGGATACCCTTTCAATCTCATGGAAGGGGAAATTCGTATATGCATTCCCTCCCCTTCCACTCCTCCCCAAAGGCCTGTTGAAAGTCCAAGAGGAAAAGCCAAAAATTTTGCTGGTGACTCCCTACTGGCCAAGACAGCATTGGTTCACCCTTTCATTTCACCTAACCAAGGGAAATCACCGCAAATTTACCCCACAGAGTGGACCTGCTAATACAGAACAAAGGCCGACTTCTACACTCACATCTGGAAACCCTCCAATTAACTCTGTGGATGATAGAGTCCTAATACCATTCAGACACCTTTACTCTGAGGACATGCTTCAAGTACTGTAGGAGGCCAGGAAACCTGCTGCTAGAAAATCTTACCTCTCCATATGGAAGAGGCTCTCTCTCTGGTGTCTGACTGGGGACCAGGACCCATTGAAGGTGCCTCCTGCTTGTGGTTCTATCCTATTTGTGTCATTTGCTTAATGCAGGAGTAGCATACTCTGACAACTCAACTGGCAGCTATTTCTGCTTGTTTACCACAAAATCCTCCCTTAGCTTCCAAATTCGAAGCTAAACAATTCCTGAAGGGTGTTCATATCAGACCCCCCCCCCCCAGGAGACTGAGAGACCAGTGGCTTCACCTTGGGACCTCAGCTTTGTACTGTAGAAATTGACTCGAGCACCATTTGAATCTTCTAGTTCACTCAAACACTGCACTTGGAAAACAGTCCTCCTGGGGCTATTACCTCTGCCAGGTGGGTCTCAGAGTAACAAGCCCTTATGGCTTCTCCCCCTATTCTTGTCATTCCACAGACAGTGTGTCCCTGTGGACCAGTCCCTCATTCATGCCACAGGTGGTCAATGAATTGTCCCTAAATCAAGCAATTCACCTACCAACTTTCTTTTCCTGTCCCCAGAATGGTAGTGAGAGGATCTTGCACACCATAGATGTGCACAGACAGCTCAGGTTCTACTTACATAAAACTAAACCTTTTAGGAAAACAGGCCAATTATTTGTGTTCTTACATCCCAGGGCTCTGGGATTGCATGTGTCTAAACAGACCATAACTAACTGGATATCAAAATCTATTGCCTTTTGCTATGTCCACCATGGTAAGATTCTCCCTGGCGCACAGTCAAAGCTCCCTCTACCAGGCAGTGTCTTCTTCAGAGGCCTTCCTCAGGGGTTGGGATACCAACTCTATCCTAGAAGCTGCTACTTGGACTTCCACACCTTCACCAAACACTGTAAGCTGGATTCCATCTCTAGTTCCAGGGCAGGGTTTGCTAGGGCCATTCTCCATGGCTTTATTGAAAAATTCCTCTGCCACCTCCTCCACCTTTTCCTTATGAGCTTTTGTAATCTCCCTTAAGTCAGGAGTACTGCAACAGAAGAGTGGAAGGACATAGATTAGTTATGTAAGAACTTAACATAATGATAGATGTCCTCTTCTCTGTTGCAGTATTCCAACCCTCCCTCCTATCCCCAACTTGTCTTTCTTAGATGCACTGATCCTGATTCTCTTAGACTCTCTCCATCTGGGGCCTCACTTCTGAAGGTGGTGCATGCATACATCTCTCTTATGGGCAATTTTTGATGACTGCCAATGTCAGGTGTACAGTGCACCTTAGCTAGTAAAAGACTTTGGTATACTGGTCGACTTTGGGTTTTCGCCTGGGCAGGCAACTCCCTTAAGTCAGGAATACTGCAACGGAGAAGAGAGAGGACATTCTAGCGTTATGGTAAGTTCTTACACAACTAATCTTTCAATTGACATCCAGCATTAGATCACAGTGTTGTTGCAACCTTAGTGTATATGGGTTATATCCCGCCAAGGATATGAAAGTTTGCCAGCTTCCAGACATTAAGGGTACCTGACACGCAACCAGACCTTTGACAGCTTGAGCAGGGTTGCAAAAAATCAGTTGTCTGAGGACCAAGCTCTTCAGAGCTCTCCTGAGGCTGAAGTGAGCTCACTTTCAAGCTTTTGAAGATCTGCTAATGTTCTATTGCTGGCCAGACAAGTTATCCTCGGGAAGAATGGGACTTCTACTAAAATAGTACTATTCTGACAAAAGATTTTACTAGTTATTGGACTGTCATTTGACATTTGTCACTTAAAATGTGGTTTTATTATCTTTAGTGTAAACATTTTTTTGACCATTATTCTATTTTTATAGATTTATTTAATAAAAAAATGCTTTTTATAGTCTGGGGCAAATGTGTGTTGTGATGCGTAAATGTTTTTTTGGTGAACACTTCATTTGCTTGACATTGCTGTCATTTGTTACCTGGGTTTCAGCCTTCTTTCTTGGCTTTATTGTAGAACAGCTTACCAGTTCCTTAATCATACTTCTCAGCCTCTTAGTGCAAGAAATCCAGACAAAAGCCTGACAGAATGAGGAGATTAAAGGCTTAAAAATAGGGACAGATTTTAAATATTGCTCTTATAAGCTTAGAAAGCTGTTAAAGTAACAGGGTTTGTGTTAACACTCATTTTCTGAAGGATTTTAAGTCTGAAACAAGCATATGTCCTAACTTTGTGAATTGACTCCCTAGATCACCCCAGTGATTTGCCAGAAAACCACAAATTCTATGAGGAACAGAGCAAAAATCTGGACAGTTGAGAGGGTGTGTACCTTAATTCTTTCTTCCTTCTGTCACAAAAAAAAGAAAATTTCCTGACATTGTTTGCATTGTCAGCAGACTGCTACTTTGCAGCAGATGTATGATGATATTGCAGTAGGCATTTCTGGTTCCTCAGACCAATTATCTCCTTTCTACTCCTCTTGTGCTGTGGCCGAATGGAGCACCGCTAAACCCTGTTGCATGGTGCGCAGCAATGAGCAAATGCAAGGCTTGTATACAAGCAAACTTAAAATGTTTTTAACACAACTGTCAAGTGGAAAGCCCCAAATTTGAGCCTTTGTTCAGCAATCCCCAACTCAAATGGGTCCTAAGCTACACAATTCTGCCAACAAGCATGCAGGGAAGCCCTCTTAATGAAAGATGGCTGGTTTAAGAGCACAGTGATACAAAACGGTCTAGATTCAGCAGGTCTGAATCTAGCCTGTGCTATGTAAGGCAAGAAAAAAACAATTTCTAGATGGGAAGGAGTAGGGGAGAGTCACTTTTTTGTAAATATTTTTATTCATTTCCAAAAACAAGAAAAACAACATATACAGGTTATTTACGCCAGTGAAGTATTTACAAATTATTTAAAAAAGTTGGCTAAAACCACTAAACAGATATCAAACATTAAAACCAAAATAAAGTATTTACAAGGGTGTTTATTGTTGCCTTATAATTGACTTTCTATACAATTGTTTCCTGATTATAATTTGCTAGTCATTATTCTCCAGTATTTGTCACTTTTTGCCATGCTATATATAATGATGTAGTTCTTACAGTTCTTCCTTTAATACTGTTCATTTTAAATTGTGATACTGCTGACACCATATTCATGAATTGCTTAAAAGTTGGAGAAGCTTTGGGTTTCCAGTTTGATGTAATGTTCTTCCTTACAATGGCTAGGAGAGTCCACAAGATTTTGTTCTTGTTAACAGTCAGGTACAGGTGCATTAAACAAAATAATAGATTTGGAAATCTGGAATTTGTCATTGAGTACTTCTTCTTCTTTCGGCTTTTCCCGGTTAGGGGTCGCCACAGCGGATCACCTTGTCCGCACATGGAATGGCAGTGGAGTTTTACGGTGTCGAGTTGCCAGCCCGGCGCCCAACCTTCCACAGAAGGCACACACACACACACACACCTAGGGCCAATTTAGAGTGTCCAATCCACCTGCAGCATGTCTTTGGGATGTGGGAGGAAACCGGAGCACCCGGAGGAAACCCACGCGACCACAGGGAGGACATGCAGACTCCGCACAGAAGGCACCCCAGCCGAGGATCGAACCGGAGAACCTCTTGCTGTGAGGCGGCAATGCTAACCACTGCACCACCGTGGCCGCCCTATATTTGGCATTGAGTACCATTTGCAGAAAATGTTTTATCCCAATATGGCTTAATCAAATGGCATTCATAGAACATATGTTGCCAGTCTGCTTTTATAAATTGATAAGTATCTGTTTCCAGTAATAGGTTGATTCATTAGTAGTATTATATATTCTATAAGATTAGAAACATTCTTTCTTATTGATGGTTGCATTGTTTCTTGTTTGCTTAATATATAGTGTCTTAATTCTTGTATATGTAGCCATGAACTATTTTCCATATTTAATTTCCTTTTAATTTGGTCTGTTGTCAGAAGTTATCCAGAGTTTACCAGTTGATGCCAATATATTAATCCCTTTTCTTAAGCATGTTGACTACTTCTATATCAAATGTTATATTACCTTGTGTGTACGCTACTGGATATAATAAAAATGACCATGCTTTAATATCAGGATTGGTAAGATTTTTGAAAATTGTTAATGTATAAGTTATGTATTTGGAACTTATATTTTTATGCTTTTGTATCATCATATATTCCTTCATCAGCCATAGAAAATTGTTTGGTATGAAATTGGTATACTTATTTGTTACTAAAAATCCTGATTTTAAGCAGATTTTCTCATGAACTAGCTTCCATTTTGATGTATATTTTGTATTTAGCCATAATGACATTGTTTTAATAGATGAATGCAAATATACTTCTATGTCTGGTAAACCTATGCTACCCATATCCCATTCATCTAGATATTTCATAGCTATCCTTGTTTTTTTTTTTTTTGGATACCATAGGAATCTTACTATTAAATCATTTAATTGTTTTAGGTGCGATTTAGCTGGTGGCAAAGAACAAACTTGTATAACAAAGAATTTTTGGAAATATGATCATTTTTAATTATATAGAGCCTTTTTTCCATTGAAAAGAAAAACTTATTCCATCTTTCTATTACATTTTTAATAAAGATCTCCCTCTATCCATCCCTCCAGAATCTACTCCAACCCTATCGCACCACCAGACCACTAAGATCCAGCAACAAAAATCACTTGCAGATCACTAAAGCCAATAACTCTGGTGGTGAAGCACTATTCTCTTGTGCCATAGCCAAATTATGGAACTCCCTCCCACCCACAATTACCTCCATAGCATCATGCACCCACTTCAAAACTTTACTAAAAACGCACCTAAAAACATGTTGGCTATACCCTTGCAACTCCCACTCTAATATCACCCACCCCATCCAACCACTACCTTTCTTTCCACTCCACTAACTACCTTGATTATAGCAAGTTCAGATGCTCATAAGCCTAGTACTTATTATACAGCAGGAACTTCTTATTGTAACATTTGTTAATGTCTGTTATGTACTTCACAGATAAAGATTCTAGTTGTCTACTGATGTACTGTGTTCTTCATCTGTAAAAATGTTGTAAGTAATTGCTATGTTAAATTAATTGCTATGTAATCCAATGCAACTACTGTCTATTTTAACTGTGGAGCTTTTCTCCCCGGGCCTCCGCTGAAAATGGACCTACGTCCAGTCTGACACTCCCGGTCAACAAATATAAATAAATAAAATCTCTTTATAATTAGTTTCAATTGTAGTACCTAGATTGTTAGTTATTATAATTCCTAAGTATGTAATTGCATTATCGGTGGGGATATATTTATGGTATTTTTTATTTAGATTTTTTTGTTAGTATTTATAAGCAATAAATATTTCGTTCTCATTAAATTTAAGACCCAAAAAGTTTTGAAAGTTTTGAATAGAGTCCCATAATGCTTTTGAAGAGCTGCTATTATTCTTTAAGGTAATTAAAATATCAACATAAAGTTGAATTTTAAGCTCTAGGCTGTTTTCTAATTGCATTCCTTCAATATTTTTATCCATATGTACATTATTTGATAAAGGTTCAGTGACTAGTGCAAACGATAACGGAAAAAGAGGATAGCCTTGTTTTGTGCCCTTTATTTTACTAGATTTAGACAGACATGATCCCAGTTTTATATAAGCCAATGATTTTTCATTTAGTGATTTTATTAACATGGTAAAGTTGTTTGAGAAGACATATTCTTCTAAAACTAGCCATAGATAATCCCAGTTCACTGAATCAAATGTGCTATTTATGTCTAAACTAATAACATTCATTTTGTTTGTTGTGACATAATCAATTAAGGAAAGAATTCTTTTGATGTTGTCATAAGTGTTCCTGTCTTTTATAAAACCTGTTTGATCCTCCGTCAGAAATGGTAGTAATTGTTTTATTCAAGCAGGATGTATTGCCATAAAAATTTTATAATTTATATTAAGAAGTGAAATGGGTCTGTATGACGAACATTCACTGGGATCTTTACTTTGTTTCAGAATTGGTGATTAGTGTGTACTTCCAAGAAGGAGGGTTGTCTTTACCATTTTTAACTGATGTAAAGACATTCAGTAACAACAGCAAAGCCTCATTAGATAATAATTTAAAAATTAAGGGCCAAAGTGAGTGTGTTTAGTAGTATACTATTAAATGACCTGCAATGGCACAACCCTCTGCACAAACTGACAGCTCTGAGCAGCTGTGAACAGTGGGAGACTGTGGAGACCATTTCTTATAGAGGAATTTAAACCGGAGTGGTTTGCTTGTATGTAAGCATGGGGAACTGCATTTGTGCAAGGCTTTTATACCAGCAGGGTGAAAGACTTCTGCAGAGTTAAACCCCCAGACCAGTCAGATAATTTTTTTACAACAGAGGTCAGAATCCCTGCAATATCAGGAATCTTTTGAAATTGAGACATGTTCACAACACACACAAACTTTGAAAAACTTAGAAATATTTTTGGGAGACTCAGGAGAACTCTGGAAAATTAAAAGCTTTTGCAGTATCAGAGGAGATTAGGAAATGTCAGAATACTGTTAAAACAATCTAAGAGCAGTACAGTAAGATGGAGTTTCTTTAACAACTGCAGGCTGAAAAAACAGTTGCCAGCCTTAAGCAGTAAAAATGCTTTTTACTGCGTTTTTGTGAGAGGGAAACAAAACAACTTTAAATCTTTACAGGCTTATGCTAATTGTTTTCCCTGGGAAAGAGGTACCATTTTTGGTTTGACCGTGGGACAAACTGCCATTCCCACAGTTGGTGATCCTTCAAATCTCAAAAATAAACAGTCAGAAAAACAGCCTTGGCCAGCGCAGCAGGTCAGCAGTTTGCCTCAACCGCAGTTGGGGTGACTATGCTATTGTTAAAGTTGGTTCCTCAGACCACTCCTCTTTTATCTTGGATCACTGTGGTGTAGTGCCTATAGCCACTATGGACTGGGGGTTCGTCACATGCTCTGTGGCTATTTTGGGTACCCTTAGTGGACAAGGGAGACCCACGTCCTGTTTTGTCAGAATATTATTCCTATCCCTGTGGCAGCTGCTGCCATTAATAACACTGCTGATTCCATTTTCCAGTCAAAAAGAGAGAAAAGAAAAAAGGCAGTCAAAAAGAGAGAAAAGAAAACGAGGCACACTAATCACTGAACCAATTTAACACATTCATTGCCTTATTTAAGCAGTGAAGAAACTAATATCAGTGTATAAATCAGCAACACTATAAAACATACATTGCAGCTCAAACATTGCTAAGTAAATAATTAAAACTGATTCTGGTCTATCACAAACATAAATATAAATTCTAAAATGTGTCCGCATTTAAATATACTAAAATATATATAAATATATCTATATCTATATCTATATATATCTATATATATATATATATATATATATATATATATATATACATACACATACATATAATAAAATCTGTCTAAAAATATGTAAAATATGTATTGAAAACTGGTCAATCTTGTGGACATATAAAATAAAAACCATAGCAAAGATATATATTCTAGAACACCTAAGAGACATTAGTAATGCTTAGGAAACAAGTGTGTTGGCCATGCATGTTGCGAAAGAAGGCACTGCACATAAGTTTAATTTTTTTGTTCTAGAAGTCATACATGATAGTATTAGAGGTGGTGACATCAATAATAAGACAGAATAAGTGGAACAGAATTGGATTATATGTTATCAAGCTGACACCACCAGGTCTCAATAGTAAGGTGTCTCTGAAGCTCTTTTTAAAAGCTAGAGCACTGAAACATTGACCAAGTAGTACCAGGCTTATGTCCTTTGTTTCTTATATATATCTTTGCTATGGTTTTTATTTTATATGTTTACAAGATTGACCAGTTTTATATACATATTTTTGGACAGATTTTATTATATGTATGTATGTATATATATATATATATATATATATATCTAAAATTAACCGCACTCAAAAAAATTGAACAAAGAGAAGAAATTTTAACTAAGAAATGAACTTCGTGACAATAAAAGCATTCAATAAAATAGTAAATAACACCAACAACTCTTGTAGAACTTTAGCGCTTTCGTCTTATTTATTATCAAGACTTCTTCAGAAAGACATGTTTCATAAGTATGAGCAACCATTTTCACTTCCTTTATATACATTAGTTCTAGCAGGCCATTTAAATTAACAACAGTTCCTTTCCAATAGAAAAGTGTGAACAAGCAGGGTGCTGTGTGCATTTTCATTAACATTATAATTGCAGTTACATAAGGCAAATTGGTCAGACAGTAATAGCCTTGTGGTGCCGTGTGCATACTAAAAGGGATAGTGTACAAAAAGGGATCGTGTGCAAAAAAGGAGATTGTGTGCAAAAAGGATCGTGTGCAAAAAAGGGGATTGTGTGCAAAAAGGGACTGTGTGCAAAAAGGGATTGTGTGCAAAAAAAAAAGGTTGGGGGGGGGACCAGGAAAGATGACAGTCATGCTGTGATGATTCTAATATAAACACGTAACTTATGAGTGTTTGCCTCTAAAGGTAAGTAAAGAAGGGAATGGAGGAAGGTGGAGAAGTCAGGTAGAGAGTCCTACTATGCTTTGGCATCGGTGTGTGTGTAGAGAAATGTGTGGGTGTGCCACCTGATGGGCGAGTGGGAGGAATGCGGTGTGGACTTGAGGGGGGGCTGTTAGGGGGCCGCCCATGACAAGGAGCCTATGAATAACAGTGTCCCCCAGAAGACTGTCAGTGCAGATGGTACCACCCGTGGGCTGGTTTGGATGGTATCACCCCTTGAATGGCTGCGTGAAAATGTGAGACCGGGGGGTATAGTTGGTGGGGTCAGCGGGGGCTAGCCTGGTGATTGGGAGCATGTGTGTAGGGGGTATGGGGGAGTCAAAAGTCAGAGAGAGTGGGAGCATATGTGCATGGGGTATGGGGGAGTCAAAAGTCAGAGAGAGAGAGAGAGGAAACACATTATATTCACTTGCACAGTTGTAAATCCATAAACACATTAAATCTACTTGCACAATTCTTCAAACCCTCTTGCACAGTTCTTCAAACCTTATCACATTTCAATCTCTATACCATTTAAGTGCACATTTAATGTTCAGTGTCTCGTTGAGACCTGGATAGACATCAGCTCTCAGTTCAATCTGCCATTTTAATTCCGGACTTGCAGGAATGTGTCCATGTCCCCTACAAATTCTGTTATTTTTCCAGCACTGTGAATTTGAATCCTGTGAAGTTTGGGCAAATAGTACTGTGTTTAGCCAAGGCATTCAAACTGTCCTGTTTGTGTATTGCTGCAGTGTGTTCTTTATCTGCTACTCAGCTTCCTGTTCGTTTTGCCGATATAGAAATTCCCACAGTGTTGCAGAAAGCACAGTAGACTACATTTTTGTGTTGCAGTCATAGTGGTCATGTAGACCGACAGTTCTGTTGCAGTGCGGAAGGTGACATTGTTGTTTTTCATATGTGTACACAGGCAACACACTTGCATGATCAGACATTCAGGTTCTGTCGATACCGCTCTGTGGGGATGGGCTTTTATTCCTCTCGAGCACCACCAAAAGAAGAGGTTCGTTTGAAACAGAAGTTTGGGGATGTCCCAAGTAACTTTGTCAGACCTTTTTCTCCTCCCAAGATGTCCCAATTGTTGGTGAGGACCCCTCTAATTCAAACATATCGGTGGAAATTGGAAGGGAAACTTGACACACAGTCCTTTTGTTCGGTCCGTTCTGTGCCCTTGCTGTGAATCCCTTTTCCAGGATTGGTGGGTACCTGGAGTGTCTGTGCTGTATGATCTCTTGGAACAGGTTGTCCACTAGATACTCTGGGTATTTTCTTTCTAGGAACAAGTTTCTGAGGTAAAACCTTCCTTGATGAAAACCTCGTCCCTAAAATGAGTCTGGATAACGGATGAATTGTCCTTTTACAATATTCTTTTTTCATGAAATGGGGATGCTGGCTGCTGAACTCTAGATAGTTATTCGGAAAGTGGGCTGCGGTAGATGTTGGAGTCAAACTGTCCATTTCCAGGTCTATAGTAAGGTGGATATCCAGGAATTGAGTGGTGGTTCCGATATGTCCTACCGTGAGGGTCAGGAAGTCCAGACTTTGGAAAAGGGTTTCCAGAAAATTGCTCAGAGAAAGTCTGTCCCCCTTCCAGACAAAAGACGTCATCAATATAACGCCTGTACATTATGGTGTTGTTGAACCCGGGTAGTGATTCAACCTTATCCATTTCCCAGGCACTGAGGACTAAGTTTGCATATGCTGGGGCCATTTTGGACCCCATGGCTACCCCTTTCTGTTGGTGGTAAATCTTCCTGTTGAATTGAAAGAAGTTATTTCTTAATACTGCTTCTGTTAACCTGCATACAGTATTAATCTTAGTCCCGCTTAGGTTGGAGTGCCTGTTCAGGTACTGTCTGGTGAGGTCAGTCCTTTGGCATGGGGATGTTTGTGTAGAGTGCTTCTACATCTAGGGTGACCAGTAAATATTCCCCTCCATCCAGCCTTAGTTTGAAGATGTCATTTAGAAAAGCCCAGGAGTCCTTGATGTAGTATTTGCTGTTCTGTACAATGGGGTTAAGGATGTGGTCCACGTATTGTGAAATCTTTTCTGTTTTTGTCCTTTGGTTCGATACCACATGGCGGAAAGGTGGATTTTCAGGGTTCTTGTGAACACTTGGGGATTCACAAAAATTTTCCAAGGCTGGGTGTCATGACCTGCATGGTCTTTAGTCTTGAGAGATCTCATCCCTGAGGTACAGTTCCAACAGTAGGTTGTCAATTTGTTTAAAGTTCTGTTGTACCTGGTTGATGTTGACCTTTTTGTAGAACTGGTTATTCATGAGTGATGCTTCAAGTGTTTGGATATATCTCTCCTGCTCCATCACTACTATCCCGGATCCCTTGTCAGCCTTCATGATCCGTAGGGATTTGTCCTGACTCAGTTCCTTCCAAGCCTGTCTTTCTTCCCTGTTCAGGTTGTGCCACTTTGCTGAGGGCTTATCAGAAAGGAGTTTCCTGAGATCCCTTTCGCAGGTACTCGCAAAGAGGCTCAGTGTGTTGGAGAGTGCAGGAGTGTACAGGCTCTTCATGGTAAGGGGTCTGTTGTCATCTTCCGAGCTTTCCTCATCTTCTTCCTCTTCATATTGTTGTATATCTAATTTTAGTTGTAACTTTCTCAGGTAGCACTTGAGGTCCAGGATAACATCCGCCCGTGTTGGCTCTCTGCGCGGGATGAAAGAAAAGCCTTTCTTCAGTACCTTATGATGGCTTTCCGAGAAATCTCGTGTGGTGAGGTTAAAGATGTCACCTACCCCTGCTGGAGACCTGAAGTCAGTGCTATCAGGTGCTGGTATCAGTGAATGGGAGGGTGATCAGGGTGGTCCACCCCAGTAATACTAGTACTGTATCCGTTCCGCTCCTTCTTCCCCTGTG